>NW_010239256.1:75489-99554 GCF_000690775.1 Eurypyga helias
TCTGGTAACAGATGTTTCATAAGTCTGATTGTGGAAAGACCCAATAGAAAATCCAACCCAAGGATAAGATCTTGACTTCCGTCATAGGGTGATGCACCAGCAGGGAGCCATCCAGCCAGTATCCACTCTGACAGTAGGAAGCAGTACTTAGTGAAAAGTTAGAGGAAATGTGGTAAAAGTACAGTGGTGCTTCCCCTAGTGTCCTGTTCCAGCTCTGGCACTGTTGCTGGGGAGGGTTTCTCAGCCAGAGGTGGTACCTTTTGTGTTTAATTTTCTTAGAGGAACTCTTTACAGACTTGGTAGAATTTTGGACCATTTCCCAAGATAGGCAGTGGAGTCTCCGCAATGTTGGATGCTTTTTCTGGAAGATCTGCTCCAGCCCAATCAGCCTGATGGGAAAGACTGCACGGCGTGTGTTCTCAGGGCATGAGAGTCCGTGATCTCAGTGGTCTCTCTGACCTTGAGGTCCACGAAGTCTTCAGCTGAAACTAACACATCAAGTCTCAGTCCTTTTGCCTTGTAGAATTTTTGGCAGTGCTCGTGGCCGGTGTGATAAAGGCATGGTCTGAAACCTGTGCCAGGTTCTGTGCCACCTTTAGCAGTTTTGGACAGGTGTGAAGGACATGAAGACATGTGATGGAGATACAGAGCTATGCCAAGTGTTCGCATGCAAGTTTTTAGACCATAGTCCATGTTGTATTGTATGATCTTCAGTAGATTACTGGGACGTGCTGTATGCATTTTCTCCACTAAAGGGGAAATGTCCAGTCCTAACCACCATATTCTCTCTTTTAATTAGCAGTATTAATCCAGATTTTCTTCTGTAGCAGAGGACTACAGCCCTCGTTACAGGGAAACTAAGCGATCATGCCAGTGTATGAGGGGGAGGCTTGCTCCTCAGCAAAAGCAAGACTCTAAAGTTCCCACATTTTGTCTTTGTGTTGGCCAGCATGGACAGCAGCTGTGATGGGAGACTGGGAATGAGCGTGGTTAAGCAATGAGGCTGCAGGCGGCCTTCCAGCCCTCAGTATGGCATCATCCGTGTGGGGAGGTCATGCTCAACCTTGTCCCCCATTGAGCGCTGCGCTCTTCTCTTCCGCATCAGTCTGCCCATCGTTGTCTGGATGGCGGCTTGCTTGGGGTGTATATATGTGCAGTGAATTTCACACTACCCCAAGCAAATCTAATAACGATCAAAACCATCACTGATGCATTATTAAAATTTTGTTTTGTTTTTCTTTCCTGCGAGCAAGACCCAGAGTATTTGGAGGTGGGTAGATGGTACTAAATTGTATTTATTGCACGTCTGTTGAATATATAACATGTCTATGCAACCTCCCTGAAGAGTTAGACAAGCCTTTGCACAACATAATAATTCTCAAACTCTTAGAAATGCATACAAATACTCTGGTGCAATGAGAGGAATTCTAGACCTCCCACGCTGGGTGGTGGATGCTACTCGATCTGCAGTCAAGACCCCTCTTTTTTTTCTTTTCTTTTGTTGGGAGCAAAATGTTAACACATTCTCCTGGAGTGGCAGAGGAATCAGTGTTAGGTTTTAAAGCTGATAGCCCTGATTGCTTCTGAGAGAGATGGTCTGTAAATCCTCGATGGCATGAGCCAGTCTGCAGTCTCGCTCACATTATATTCAGCCAAAGAGCAAGGAATCTTCAGCACAGAAAGTTTTTTTTGTCATTTTTATTCTAAAGTAAAGTAATGGAGTGTGTGGGGTATGCCAAATCTGCTTTGTTAGTATTCCATTAAATGCTCTTTTCTTTCCTTTTTTTTTTTTCCCTTTTTTATTTCGCAGTGCATACAAATCTATTATTTTCTAATTCTAAAACATAAATGTTTTTACTCTGGCTTCAGATTACATTCTTTCTTTAAAAAATCCAAACAAACATTTTTATCCTAAAGTACTGTCTCAGACTGCTGAATTCTTATTTTGGTGGAAAAATATTTCATTGTCTCACTGCAAGTTAGGAGAAGGCAGAATCTTTCAGGGTCTTGGTGTTTGATTCAGAAAGGAGGCTTGTTCCAAAATATGTGCTTCTGGGAAGGGATGGAGTCTGGGGGAGTTTTTTGGTTTTTTTTTTTTCCTCGCAGTAGCTCTTGTAGCTCATGGGCAAACCGGGGGTGAATCTTTACTATGCTGTAGTTGTATGTAGGATGTAGTTAACCCTGAATTAAAGCATACCTAGAAGACCCCAGGGAGAGTTAGATCCATTGAACTGAAATCAGGACTTAGTAAGAGTTAGTGACACAACTTCTGGCAAATTGAGTTTTGAACATAACCTTAGGCAATTTGGTAATGTTCACCATTTCTCCCCAGCTGGCATCATGGCAAGAGCTTGCTTCTACTGGAGTTAGCTGGCTGAGGCACCAGTTCCATAGCACGGGGCTTTCTCTTTGGCTAATCTTATTTGGATAGCTGGCGGATAGATAGGCAGTAGGTTGCCATTGCCTCTGTTTGCTTTGTTAATATCAGAACAGTTTCAGTAGTGCTTACTCTGGAGTTTGTGTTTTGACAAGATCAGATGGCCGCTTGTTGTTGAAATGGGTCAGAATCCCACATTTACCCAAGTTTGGCTTGGGAAAGCTGTTTAGCAAAGTAAGAATTTGGCTGAAATGGCCATGAATGTGACCCCAGTTGTATATAAATGTGTCACATGTAAAACAGTCTGACAGCATGTGTGCTGTGTGTGCAATTGCCGTGAGTCGTGGGTACACGTCTCTTTCTCTGGCGTTGGTTTGTGTCTACCTGCCGGTGCTGTAGGAGCGGAGCTGTGAGTAGAGACCCCAGTTCTGACCCCAGACTGAAAACAGTCTGACAGCATGTGTGCTGTGTGTGCAATTGCCGTGAGTCGTGGGTACACGTCTCTTTCTCTGGCGTTGGTTTGTGTCTACCTGCCGGTGCTGTAGGAGCGGAGCTGTGAGTAGAGAAACCCTTGCTATGGAAATCTTTACTGGTACAAGCCTTGTCCCAGCTATCAATTAATCACTGATGAGAAACAGGTTCAGAGGTTTACCTAAAAAACTTTCCCTGGGCTTATGTCTCCCACAGAAACCTGGGATGTTGCAGGTGGACTGCAGCTCACTAGAAGCTGGGTGAGTGGGCTGAGCTGGTTGTCTAGGCTCCCTGGTAGTCTTATTTATTGATGTGGTGTCCTTAAGAATGTGCTTGCTGCTTGGGGAAAGGCAGTTGTTGATCTTTTGAAGGAGGGCAGGTGAAACCAGAGAGCTGACAAAGCTGGACCCAAAATCTGTCTGCAAGATGAGGTTTGCAATTCTTGCAGTGAGGTCCCCTGTGTCTTTTGCTTACTTTGGGCATAATTTTCCCCTCAGTTTTGGGTTCAGTCCATGGACAAAAATGTTCTGAACCAAAGTCCAGATGTCAAAGACCAAGTCTGTCACCCTGACATGACCCAGAGGCTGTATCCAGATACTTGAGTTACTGCTCTGCGATAAATGGCTGTGAACCACTCCGCATCCACTCGTACTTCCATGGTAAGTGGGACATTATTCAGCTTCGTTGGCTTGCACATGGTTCCAGCAAGCTCAAAACAATTTGGGCATGTGTTTCAGTTGTCCTGCTAGGAGCAGTGACAGTCAGAGGGAGTGCAGCATGGACAAAACAATCTGCCTGGCTCTGCTCTTCCAGCACAGCCTCCCTTGATCGTGCTTTGGCAATGCGAAGAGAATTTCTCACTGATCGCATTGTGGGGGGGAGGGAAGAATAAATTAATTAAAAAGATAAAAAAAGTCTAGCTACTTTTCATTTTCCAAAGTGCCCATTTTCTTAACTATTCCTCCAAATTATCATCTCATTAGATTTATTCTGTTTCCTTGATGTTGTTGTTATTCTGTTTATCCCACGTCACTCAGCAAATGTCTCCCGTCTCCTTCCAGCCAACTTGCACAATACATTACAATTACATAATTACACCATTGTAATCAAATAATTAAGTTGCACATTAAACACGCATTAGAGCTCACAAAGGAAGGAGCTTCAGACACGGGCACGGAATAGATGGGAGTGAGCCAGTCAGTGTTGGCGCTAATTGCATCTTGCTTTTAATGACTCGAGGACTCCAGGTTTTTGGTCTCAGGTGGCAAAATGGGAGTGGGTTGAGGCTGCTGAGTTTTAAATAAGCAAGCAGGTTTAGTGAGCAGACTCCCCTGTGGAGGGAAACAAGGCTCGGTGACCAAACAGTCATAGAAAGAAAAAGGGAGTAATTGTGAAGCCTGTTGGCTTTGAGTCTATTGAAATCTGCTTTAATTGAAGCTCAGCTCTCCCTGGAGAAGGAGGACACCTGTCCATTAACGTCGTGGGACTCAGCTGGTCTAACAGGAGAAGGTTGTGGTATCTTTGGGATATCATTATTTTAATGGTGGTAGGGGAGGAGTGAATGCATCTGTGGGTAAGTCGTATATGTGGGGTTTTTTTCCCCCTTTTTGTGTCTGTTGATTTGGGTAAATTAACACCAAGCAGATCCAGATCTGTATTTCGGCCTCATCCTGACTGTAACTTGCTAACCACTCAGAAACCCATGTCAGGGGTTGCTGGGGTTCCCTGTTCAAGGTAGGTCCAAGAGGCAAAAAATTGAGGGGCCACTACTCGTAATTCAAACCCTGCAGGATGAGGTTTGGGGCGAAAGATGGCTCTGGTCTAGTTTGTGCCAGGATCAGAAAGCAGAAATCTGGGTTTTGATATAATTTGGGGTGATTCTTTCAAAGGATCCTGTGTGAGTGTTGACCAAAACACCTCCGAATCCTCTGCCTCAAAGGTGATGTCTTGGGAGAGGAAGCTTGGGAGGTGACACAACTGCTTTTCACTAGGGTCCAGAGGTGAGCTGGAGAAAAACATGCAGGCTTCATCTGCATCTTTGCATCAGTGGCTACGATCTAGGGAAAGTAGAGATTAAATTTGCACAAATTGCAGGCATGGAGGAAGGACTCTGGAGAGCGGGAGAAAATGTGTGTCCAGTTTAATATACCAAGTTCAAAGGGTCTGTGTGGTAGGTGTTTGCAAGCAGGATCACAGTCCCTTCCTAAAACCTTGGTTTAATAAGTGTCTAAGATTTCTTTTTTAATGGGATCTTCAATCTTGCAATTAAAATCCAAGGTTTGTGCTCAGTAATTGCACTGAGGGGGAAAAAGGATGCTCTCTGATGCATGAATAAGAATTAGAAGGAGAAAAAATATTTATAAATCAGGAAACAGTGAGTTGCAGCAGCCTGCAAGGCTCCCTCCTCTCCAGTGACCTAAAGGAGACAGTTCATCAGTCTTTGATGTCCTGGGAAGTCAAAGTGGCAGAGTGCAGCAGAAGGAAGAACTGAGGAGCAGTGAAGCACTCCTGAATGGTCCATCATGCTGCTCTCCATTGCTCTGGCACGGTACCCATCACGCTGCGCTACCTGTTCAGGTCCTGGGTGCTCCTGTGCAGAGCTCTTGTGTGGCATGGTGAGAAGCCCAGAAGTCCTGTAAACTTATCCTGGAGATCCTGACTGAGCTATGGTCCCTCCTCCTGCTGAACACAAACCCAGGCACTCAAGTGAGCGAGGAAAAAGCTGGCAGCACACCTCTGCTCCACGGTCACACAAACCCAGGCACTCAAGTGAGCGAGGAAAAAGCTGGCAGCACACCTCTGCTCCACGGGTTGGGAAGTGGAGAAAAAGGCACAGTGGAACAAGCACAGAAATTCCACCTCAGCCACAATTCAGCATCATGTTTTGAGAAGAAAATGTGACCCAAAACAATCTTCACAAATCCCTGCTTCAAGCATACATATGTATGCTTAAAGAAAAAAATGCTGATCTTCAGATAAGAGCTCTTTGCTGTATTAAACCTGACTTACTGGGCTCCTGTACCACATACAGACTTCACAAAATGCAAATGGTGCAGATTAGATAAGATGGTGTTTAAAGGGAAAAAAATGACCAACTATTGAAAGAAGATGCGATTCG
Source organism: Eurypyga helias (assembly GCF_000690775.1). Classification (NCBI taxonomy): domain Eukaryota; kingdom Metazoa; phylum Chordata; class Aves; order Eurypygiformes; family Eurypygidae; genus Eurypyga; species Eurypyga helias. The sequence goes on from NW_010239256.1 coordinate 81,456, forward strand.
ATCAGCAGATCTGAGGCTGCAAGTGGAGATCGAATGGGCTATAAACAATTTAAGGTTTGGGAGAAGGCCAGTGCTGGCTGGGTATTCATTTGTAGTCCAGTGTGCTGTCTCTGCAATCCACCAGGAGAAAGCAAGGAAAAGTGGGAAAAATTTGTGGGTAGAGTGATCTTTCACACTGAGAGCTCACCGTGTCATCTTCAAACATTTCTGAGCATCTCTATATCCATCTGATATTGCACGTGTGCTTAAATAAAAATATATATACACAAAAAAACCCAAACCCAGAGCTGTATATTTCTTTAGGCCTCCTACTCCTGTTGGCTGTTTCCTTGTGCATCTGTCTTGTTTAAATCTTGTTCTGTCTATGGCGTCTGCATCCAGATGAATTGCAGGAGATAGCTGAGTGAGCTACCGATGCACCTCACCATGTTAGGATTTAAGTGTTGTTTTAAAAACAACACTCCCAGGCAGCTGCTCATTGACCTACTCTCTTTTTTTTTTCTTTCTTTTTTTTTTTTTTTTTAAATGCAGTCATACACACTCCTTAAGAATTTTTCAGAATTTTTCTGGGTGCATGAATACATTGCTTGGCTCTTTTGAGCTTCCTGTGCTGCTGACTGCAGAGGGGTGCTAGGGGGTGTTATGAGAATGAATATTTTCTTAAAGCACTGGTTCTGGGAACTCTCTGTTTATGTAACTTCCATTAAGGGAAAAAGGGAAAAGGGCTGCCAAGAGGTGAAAGTTGGGTGTACGCTGAGGCTCTGAAATCAGACTAACTGCTCATCCCCAGGATTTTTGGATACTGAGCAATGGGACTGGGTTCCCATGGGGTGACTCACCTAGGGGTGATTCTGGGGATGTCCATGGGGGCAGATCTTCAGATCTCCCTTGTCTACAATGTTCATGAGCTTCTGACTTTTTGAGAGTTTCCTTTTCAGGCAGAAAAACCCCCCAGCAAATAGTTAACAATTGTCTGATGCATAGAACCATGGGCAGTCACTTTCTTCTGGGGGCATTTTTGGGTTTTGTTTAACAGTGCCTACAAATTTGGAATACCAAAAACCTTTGCAGAGCAGAATTTCTTGTTGCTTGAATGGTTTTGATCCCCACTGTAAATCTGTCCGGACAAACATTTTTCTCTGCTGTTCTTTATTTTCTACCCTGATTTCTAACCTGTCTCCTAATTTGTTTTATGTTTCTGTCCTTCCCTTGTGATGGCAACACCTCCTAATATAGCGTGGTCTGCCAATTCTATTATTTGCTCTTTACTTCTTTTTCCAGCTCGTTAATGAAGAGGTGACGAAAGACAGGTCTAACAGTGATCTCTGAACCCCACCAGGTACATCTCCCCATCCTGACAAGTTGCTCTTTATCATTTTGTCTGCTTTATGGTTCTTCGCTTTCTTTCGGAAGCACACAACATCTCTCATGTTCAAGCTAATTTAAAGCATCAGAGTGATCTTTCATGGGATGCTGGATCAAATATCTTTCTAAAGCTGACATACAGTTTTCTATTTCAGTTGGATGGAAGGCCAGAGGGTGTTGAGTAGGTAGGGGCAGAAAATCAGTATTCTTATTCTTTCAGGCCATCTGTGCTCTTGTGTAGCCTGCTGAGGACATCTCAACCTTGTGAAGATTTTATGGCACGTGTCCACCCTAGTGTTCTCTTCAGTCTCAGTAAGTGGCACTGGCTACAGCTCTGTGTCTTGATGATGTAAGCCTGCTCCTCCCCGGCTATAAGGAGCAGGTGAGGTTTGATGAGGTATGTAGCGCTGCTCTGTGACATCCCCATCACAGGGAATGGGCTGTCCAGGTGTGGTGGGGACCCTACGGACCTGTGATGTGGAGAAATTTAAGACCTTTGAACAAAGAGATTTTAAGGAAATGGTTATAACACAGTGCTATCCACCCATCATAACACAGCCGAGAGCTTCATGTCTTGAGGAAACTGATCTATGACCACCCTGTGCCTCGACAGGCCCTGTTGGGGTGTGGTGGCCATGAATGAGGTGACAGCAAGGCAATAAATTTCACATGACGGGCTTCAAAAAGAAGCGTGCTTTGACTTTCCTGCCCCCCCCTTGACTGGGACAAGGCTTGGGCACTGGGAGGGAGGAAGCTTTTGCCTGTCCCTCCTTGGACACAGCAGGATGTCCCAGGGTGACTGTGATCCAGAATGGCCTCTGCTCTTATGCTGGCAGAGCTGGGATTTACCTTATGGCATCTGATTAATTTTGCCTCCTCCCTAATTGGTTCCGTTAATTTATTGTGGACAGGAGCTTGTTCTGCCAAGTGCTAATTGCAAAGGTTATTGTTTTTGCCCTTTTCAGAGCACAGCAGGAAAACCTTCAGTTCCATCACATGAAAAACAAGACCAAAAAAAAGCCACAAGTTTTTGGGCTGGATATATGCCCGTCATCCCATGCGGTGTTTGTGCCACAGAGCATGTGCTGCTCTCCCGCTGTCTTCCTGTCACAGAGGAAGCCTCCTGTTCTTTGGGATCCTCAACATTGCCTCTGCAGTGAAGCACCGTCAGGATGAAAAATGCCCTCGAGCAGAGGTGTCCATCATCCTCTGAGTTGCTCAGCCTGGGATTTCAGAGCACCTACCCAGTGGGTGATGCACAAGTCACTCTCGGGTTAGCTGAGCTGGCTGTAGCTCGTTCTTTCTCCGCCGAAGGGAACTAACTACACATGCTTTACTCTGGAAGAGACTTCCAACTGGAGAAGCTGAGTACCATGGGTGAAGTGGGATTACTCCAAAACCAGGCTTTTCCCTAGCATGGAAGGGGAGGAAAAGTTAACTTCTTGGCTGTTTTTTCTCTGGAGTTGCCATTTGCTGATGGAGCTTCAGCATCTGCCTGGATTAACCTGGATTTTATGACGGGTACCAGCCATTTATCCCAAGTGCCTGGCATTGCAATTCTGTTATATTTTGAGGGTGACAAGCCCCTTTGTAAAATCCCAGAGTCTTTTGAGGGAGTTTCTGTATTGCTGAAAGCTCATCTTCCTTCTCCATGCTGCTGGAAAACCTGGTGGAGCGATTCCTCCTTTGCTTGGCCATAGGTGTTCATACCACGCAGTAAAGTGTGCTTTCCTCATGTTTTCCATGGTATCCGTCCCCTGGGGCTCTGTATTTGCTATCCTAGGCTTTGTTCCCACTGCAGTGTTTACGCTGGCTTGTTTCCTGTTTATCACATATCATGGCTGGAGTTTGTTTTTGTTCAGCAGCTCAGAAGCTTTTGGAAGTGAGTGTTTATAAACAGAGGGATGCTTGGGGGACTGCATTTGGATCCATAGTCAACCGGCAGACTCCAGCGGTGTTTTATACTGATTGCGGGTATGACTTTGTACTGGTTCTTCTCTGCTCTGCCCTCTGTCCCAATACCCTCCTCGTTCAGTCTTTTCCTAATGCTCAGTCCTTTCTCCTCCCCTTCAGCTCGCTCTAGCCTCACTCCCAGCAGCTACCCAAGGCCAACCAGCCCTCACCAGGCTGATATGCTCAGAGTGCCAGGTTAATGACACATATTCCATTCCGATAAAACATACGATAACTGTATGGGCAGTATTTATTTTCCTCTATATAGGAAGCCTGGATGGCACCTGTGGGCAGCTCTTTCCTCTGAAGGAATCACAGTTAAAAATCTAGATTTCAGTGAAGAAGTACATATATCGTATATAAAGCAGCTTTTGAGCTTAAGATATAAGGCAGAATTGTATTTTATATTGTAACTTTAATAGCGAAGGAGCTGTATCTCAAACTGCTTTACAAAGCAGTGAGGTAGATAGCGGCAGTTCAGGCAATATGTAGGAAAATGTGCCAGCCATATGTGTAGCCATATCTCACATGCAGCCTTGGAAGTCATTTATTTTTATTGAAGGGATGAATTTGCCAGGATGTCAAGACTGTCTTCTGTACTTTTGAAGAAGTGCCATGCTGTCTTTAATCTACAAAGGCTGGTGACAGGAGGGGAGCAAGTGCTGCCTCGCCAGGTACCTCCTGCTTCTTTTTCCCCACCGTTCCACGGTGAATGGAGGTTGGGCTCAACTTCAGCATGTGGCCTTTTCTCTCCGTAACAAAGATTCGCTTTATTCCCGTGTGTCAGGCTTCTTTCCTTCTGCCTTCATCCTTCATGCTTTCCATCTGTCCTTCTGCCTAACCATCCCTCCTCACAAACTCACATATCTGTTTTCTTCCCAGATTTTGGCTGGGTCTCTGTGTCTTCTGTGATGTAAAGCCTCATGCTAATACCTGGCCAGGGTAAAAGCTTGACCACGTTCAGCTGCCTGTGAGACCCCAATGGCGCAGCAATCTTATCACCTTGGCCAGAAGACAGGCCCCGCCATGCAGATGTATCTTCCAGGTGTCCCAGGACTTGTCCCAGGGTTTGCAATGTGCTCTCTGAAAGCCGCTTGTAGGAGAATGGCAGCTCCATGTGGTGTACTAAATGCGTGTTTTTTCACATGCCTCAAATTGAGCAAAAATGTTGGTAGTGGAAAAAAATACTATCACAAAGAAATCTTTCTTAGTTATCCAATTTGTGCAATATCTTATTATAGGGGAAAACCAACTGTTATCTGCCTTGTAAAGGTTAATATAATAATAAGCAGATACTGACTTCTATTGAGATGAACATGATGATATATTGACCCAAGAGGTAAATATTCAGTGAAGCAAAGCCAGGTTCAATACTTACTATGAGGAGAATAAATTCTTATATTTTCTATGATGGGGAGACCGTACAGACCCATCACCACTAAAATGTCAGCTGCTTTGGCTGTTGCCATGTGCAGTGGGACAGCTAAATATGGTAGACTACCAACAGGCACTTCACCTTGCTTTTTTTTAGACAAAATATCAATTTAGGAACATTTCCTTGGGATGCTTTTTCTTCAAAACAGTTTATTAAGTATTTAAAAGTACTTTCCTAAACCCCAACCAAACAAAAAAAGCAGCTCCCGAGGGTTACAGTAGTTTTGAATTGGTAGGTGTATTTCTTGAATAACTGTTATAATTTTATTGTGTTTTATTTTAGTTTATTAGAGTAACACTCAGCTTCCAATTTCTAAGCCTGGCAACTTTAAACCCAATTGGAGATTTTTCTGCACACATATTCATTTTGATTGCAAAGCCATTTTTCATTTATGAAAAGCTTCAACACAGAAATGTCAAGCATCTCTTGTAGTTACCATGGATAAAGACAGGCTCTGAATGTTGGCACCTGCTGCAGCGAGTGGCATCCTGCTTTTGCTGCTGCGATGGACCACGCTGGTGCTGGGTGGGTTTTTGGGAACAGACAGGTGCAGCGGGTCTGTGTGTACAGGTACCGTGTGTTTGTCTGGGCTGCGATGGGTACCACTCTTCTGCAAGAAGTGTTAGGTTTGTTTTCCAGACTGCCAGGCAACGTGCTGGGGACCACAGCCCTTTTCTTGCCGGATGCGTCAAAAACATGATCCTGTGAGACGATATCTGTCAGCTGCTCTCATTTGGGTGAGGAACGTACATTCCTGACTTGTAACACGTCAAGGGCTTGTTTCACTGGTGATGGGGATGGTAGGAACTGTAAATACACTTGGTGGGGGAGCAGGAGAGGAATTGCACTATCTATTATCCAACTTGAGCAAAGTGACATGAACAAGGATATTATTTTAGAAAGTTTATCTCTTTTGTATCTATGGTGGTAAGATCCTTATCGGAGTAAGACAGACTCATAGGCTGTCTGCTCTTTGTTATCTCAGGGTAGGATGACAGTGTAACTATCACAGCTAGAAATGTTATCTATCCTTTATTATTTCACTTGTGAGGGGCTAACAAGAGTGTTATCAGGGTGTTTACAATCAAAACACGTGCAGCTCAAGTGATAAAAGGGAGAACAGACATCTGATCTCCAAGGATATGAAGACAATATAGTCTTGAGCAGGAGGAGATGGATCTTATTATTGAAAATGGCTTGGCAGGCTGGGAATGGACAAACAAACTTGGACCACTGTTCAGATCATAAGCTTGAGAGATGGGTTGAGGGGAGAGACGCATGCACACACATGTAGTCTTGCAGAAAATGAAAAGGCAACCATATCAACAGCACTCTCAGCTAAAAGAGAAATATTTCCAATTTTTTTTTTTTTTCTGTACTGTCTTCTCCCTTGGAATAGTGATGTTGCAAGCTGTCAGGACCAGCAGTGGAGTGGAGTTCTTCAAGTCAGTCAGAATCTGAGAGCTCACCCAGGCTTGGAGGGTGGAGAACAGAGAGCTGCCAAGGTTACTTCTCAGAGACTTCATTCAGATTAGTTCATTATCTTGCGAAGGCTTGGGTCAGCGCTGTGTTAATTTAGGGGTTGCACAGACGCAGGTTTAGCAGTGACCGTAAACCTTACCCAAGATCTCCTTAGGGATAGAGAGGTTAAATCCCTAAAGAACTTAACCTCTGACTAAGGGTCAGGAAATCTGACCCTGGAACGTTTCTACTGCAGGTAATTGAGAAGAGTTCAAATACATCCTAGACAGCAGATTCTCATTAATCTACAGCTTGAGCGAACCAGGTGCATAACAGTACCAAATTCTGATCGTCTTATCTGACATGAAGTATCCCCATTTGTTAAAGTTGTGCAACACTCCATCCAAACACAGTTCTTACTCCTGAAGGTGGTTGTGTTCTTGCATAGAGTCTATTGGCTGGTTTTGTGTAGAGGTTATGTCGGGGACAGTTCATGCCTTCATTCTACTCTAGATATCAAAGTTCTCTAAGTCAAGCTTTGTGGCTTTTATTCCACAAAATACTATTTTCCTCACTTGTTTGTATACCCCATGACATGATGGACACAGAAACTTATGCCCTCAAATGGAGAGGCAAGCAGCAGGATCTGTCCTGGCCTCTGAGCCAGGAGGGGACCCAAGCTGAACACACAAACTCCAGCACCAGGTTTTCTCCTCTCCCTTGGGAAGGAGATGGGGAGGGTGTAGGGTGCCTCTGTGGGACACTGACAGGGCGAGAGGAGGGGAAGTATCCTGAAGGACAATGGAGGATGCAAATGGTGGGCTCTTAGTGACAACCCCATCTCTGAGCATCTCTGTTAGCTTGGCTGTAGGGCTGGCTGAAAATGGCAAGTAGGTAGCTTCTTCAGATAATGGGGAGGGAACAAATACAAACTTACTGTATGCAGCATTATTCTGCATTAGCCTGTCTGCTTAACTCCATATTCATCTTGCTTTGGGTATCACATAAAGCGAACTACTTTCATCCCGTCGTAATGACTCTCACATCACTCTCTAATGGCTGTCAACTATTGGTAGCCCTTCTTCACCTGTGGGAAATGGCAGCAACACCTCTGCCTTGTTTATGAGAAATAATCCCTGGTTGTAATACATACTGGGTTTTTTTTTGTTTGAACCCCTAGCTTTGGAGGGCCAGTGGGGCCATTTTGTATGGTAATATATGACCCATTGCTCCCCTCCTGTCCTTCATCTCTCACACCTTTAATTGCACTTGTGTTTCTGAAGCATATGGAATTCATTATTCAGCAAACAATGTCCTTTGCAATATCAGCCTTAATTAACTGGTCCCCTCTGTATTTTCTTGCTCTTATCCTCTCCAAATCTACACCCTGAGACAAGCTGATGGCCCCCCACATGCATCAGTTCCAGCCAGTGAGCCATGACCAGATAAGAAGAAATGGAATTCCTTATCTCTTTTTTTATAAGTACATACACACACAAACATACAAACCTGGAAAAGGTCAAGGTTACTGGGAAGGGAGAAGGCCCTTCAAGACAACAAAACCCCCTTCTCTTTTTAAGTCTCCATAGCAACTAGATGGAGCATCATGGGATGTCAGGATGAGAGAGGACTATTCTTTTCCTACAAGACTCTTTCCACTTCATTAGACTCTTTATCAAGTATCTCTGCACTGGGCTGAGTATATTTTTTTGTATCGGGGAGCAGCGCAGATGACTCAAAAGCATGCTGACCTTTTCAGTGGGACTTTGGGAGTTCCTTGTGGGAGTTGCATCCTCTTCCCTTGCCTTCCTCCCCCACAGCCCCCTTGTCTCCAGTTCACATGACCTTCTAATCAAAACCCTGTGGCTGGTGAGGTATGAAGGGTTTCTTTAAAAAGAGAAAGGGGGAGGAAAGAAAAAAAAGAGAAAAGTATGAGAATGTCCTTCACTGGCAGTGGAGGTGTCAAGACCCTAGCTGTCAGAGCTCTGCATCTGTGGGGAAGATTAATGACTCTGCTTTAAGGAAATCCAAATAAAATAGAAGGGAATACATACCAAGTGACTGTGTGGGTGATGAGGGGAAGGGTGAGGAAGGAGCAAGGGAGTGTGACAGGACAGAAGTAGGTATTACTCAGTCTCAGAAGGGTTTAAGTTCCCCTTGGAAGAGCAAGTTAGCATAGGAAAGCTCTTCAGGTTTAGTCCTGTGGTCTTGAAGTAATGCACTTGTGCATATCCGTCTGTAAGCGTGCTTATAAAGCACTAGTTGTACTAAGGTACAAACACTGTATATTTTAATCTTATCTTCCCTGAGAAAGCATCCACCATGGAGAAGTCTCTTGTTTTCAGCTTCTTACCGCATAGCCTGCTTCATCGTCAGCGTGTCTTGAATTGCTTTGCAAATGGATGCACTGGTTATTCCTAGGAAACTTCAGCGTCTGATTTATGTCAGGCAACGGCACATAATGCAGTTCGGGGCAGGCTTGATTCTGTTGTACATATGAAGTGATTTAAACCTTGCTGTGGATGGTGGGACTGCACTTACTTGGCCCACAGGTGAAGCTGGACCTTGGACCTGGCCTTCTTGAGAGGATCAGGGCATTGTTACTACTTTAGCTTTTAAGCTGATCCTCCTCCAGATTTTTACTTATTCCAGGGAGCCGTTACATGACAGTTTGCAGCTTAATTTGAGTAGACTTCACACCAAGAGAACCCAGCTGAGCATCTTACCACAACAGCTCACAGTGCGAAGCTCCGTATGTTTGAAACCGTATGAATTGGGCAAGGAGAGTAGCTTGTTAGCATGGATGACTGATGAGGCCAAAGTAATTTAAATAAGTGTTTGTTAAAAGCCTTGAACCTGGACACACTTAGACTGTGTGTGTCTGAGCTAGAAGATTTACATGGGTCTCTTTATGGGGGAAAACCATTTAAAAAAAAAAAAAAAGCTCTCTGCTGACAGTAGGAGTCAGGTTTATGAATATCCCAGTCCAGCTGCTTCAATCCTCATAGGAGTAATTTTGAAGCGGGAAATCCCATTAAATCATAATAGGGCTCTTAAGTAGTTCCCTCTGATGAATTTGTGGCACTCTGCAAGTCCCATAATTCCCCATATACAGATGAGGAAACTGAGGTTAAGTGACTTAGCCAAGGTCATGTAGCAAATCAATAACCACTCCAGCCTGCACAGGCAGCACCTCTCTCACTGACTTCGTGTGTCTCTGGCTTCAGAGAGCACGCTGTCAGCACCTGCCAAACAGGAATGGTCATCCCCGCCACTCTCCCTGTCCCAGCGATGGAAACCCACGGTCTGACACGTCGAATTATGTTGTTAAACAGGTAAACCCATGTTCAGGCATAGCTGAGGTGTGGGACTGCTCATGGGGTTTCTCCATCTCTGCCTGCACCTGTGTGGAGCCTTCTCCCGGTTCCTGCAGCTGCTCCTTGAACGCGGCCAGGCTTGCTGCAGCGGGACAGCTGGCAGGAAACTCCTGTGGCCACATCTTGCTCCTCTGCATGGCTGAGAAGGTCTGGGGGAGAAGGTGGGTGCACCTTACCCTGGGGTGTCACAGCTCTGCTGCTTTCATGGCTGTAAGGAAGGTCTCGTTGCAGGTGAGGCTCGGCCTCGCAGGCTGAGTGCTTTTGGTTGTCTCCCACCTCAGCCAGAGCAATGCTGCTTAACTGTCCCTTGCAGACGGGTCTCATCTTGTTCTCAGGATCCTCTGCCAGCGTCTGTGGGAAACTTGTCAGCCTGTTCTCCCTCCTTTCCTGCTGCTTGACTCACCGCCTGTGTTTCAGCTTCCCCACTTGCTGCTGTTGTCTTGGGTTTGTGGCGGGGAATGTACGAGTAGTTTGGGGATATTCCGGGTGTGGGAATTTGTGTGTTCAGAGCTTGCTTCTCACGGGTGGTTGGTCCTAGGGAAAAGGGTTGTCTATCCCAGGATCAGGCAGACTGTAATTCTGGGACTCAGGTTTCTTATTGCAGTAATGCTGATGTTCACCGATGAGTTGTCCTGTTTTCTTGCTACTCTTCCCTGTGCTGCTAGCTGGAGTCACATGGGAGGGAGAGATGCTGGATGTAGGCATCTAGCATTGCCCAAGCAGGACCGTTTCCCTGTCTGGCACTGACTTGCTTCCCTGTTCTTTTCCCAAAACCTTTCTTTAGCTAATTCATAGCTATTTGAATTGCTGATTCTGCTCTTGCTGTTACTGTAGCCGGATGCTAACGATCTGGCTCTGTTTCCTTTCCCAGGTAAATGGTACAAAAGCACAGCAAGTTAACTGGAGCCTGCTGTCTGAACGAGTGTGTGTTGGAATTAACCTGCTGCCAAATGGCTTTGCTGTGTTTTCCGTAGTGCCTCCTGCAGCCCTGTCAGACGGTTCTCCAGAAGGCTGAAGAGGAGTGGTTAATGATAAGGTGTTGTTCTTGATGCCAGGATCCTTCCTACTTTGCTGTAAGGTTTCTCAAGGATGGCATGCATTTCATGTATGTCTCTCTCTGCTTTATGTTCAGCATTTCTACATGCATTTGACTTGCCAGGCTTCTGACATCCCTAATCCTGCTCCTGTGAAAGAAGAGCTCTAGGGAACACTGCAGGTAGAGTCGGAGTCAGGAGGATCAGTCTCCAGTTCCATCTGCCATAGCTTTGGGGGACCCCTGGCTTTCCAGCTACCCCAGAAAGGCCCTGACCTAATTTGTATCATGGCCCGAGTGCTGTGCCTGCATTGCCAGCCCTGCTCAGCCTTTCTCTGGACCCCAGCAGCGGAGGAGACTCTCATGTCTGCCCATGCTTGGTGGGAGGATGGATGCTTGCTCTTGCAGAGAAAAGCTTGGTTTTGTATAACTCCTGGAGGCTATCCAAGCCTGGCTTTGAAGTTGGCAAAGTGGCTAGCTTGTTTTGATGCTTTTCATGTCTAGGGGCAATTTTCTGAACTTATTTTGGGGTGGAGATCTCGACACTCTGAGCTGATGCTGGGAGAATGCTCTGGGAGAGAAGCATCCATGAAGACAACCCTCCGTTCTGCAGTGCATGGCAAAGCATCAGTATTTTAAATTCACCAGGCGGCACAGAAGATACTTTGGACTGTAAACTGTTGCTTTAAAAAAAAAAAATCTACCTAGCAGTGGTTTGAAGTTTCCTTTCTGAAGCTTTACTGACTTTGAATATATATTGGATCTCTGTATGCAGGCTCTACAGCAAGACAGAATTGTTCCAGGGATTATTATGACCGCATGTATTGGCCATTCCTTTTGTACGAGAAATGACTTAGGCCCCCATTCCCTGCCATTGTGCAAGTCGATTTCACCTTCATTCGCATCTTGGCATTTCTGGAAAAGCTGCTTGTTTTATACAGCAGCTGTGTTGTCTTAATGCAGCTGTAATGTGTGTTTGTCCAGGCTTTGCCTTTGGGGACAGCAGGACTAGCAAGATGTTTTATTAGATCATTCACAAGTCCTAATAATATCTGGGTCTCTCTAATATCTTTGGATGTCAGCTGTGCTGCTTTCGCTTTGTGGGATGGGGTTGTAACCTGAAGATGGGAAATTGCTTGTGTACGATCCTCTATCTGTTTCATCTCAGTTTTAGTTCTCCCCTCCTGGCTGTTTCTAACAGTCAGAGAGGAGGTAGTCCGTGTTTGCTAGATCTTCAACCATGGACGGGGGGTTCAAACATACAGTGTGACAGCATCAGGGAGGATTCTAACTGCTTGGAGCATTGTTTGTGCAACTTGCTGGTGGCACTGGAGATCTTCCCCTGCAGACTGGATCCCAGGGATTGTTCCTGTCCCCGTGACTGCCCTTGTCCAGATTACGGTAAGGCTGCATCTTCCCTGGCTGTGAGGTGCGTGTTTTCTGTGTGTTCTGCTTCCAGAGCTGGAGTTTGCTGAATCCTTTTGTTTTTGCCAAAGGAATTAGTATTTCCTCAGTTACTTCTATCTGGATGCAAGCTCTCTGACCAGTGCTGAATTCACCCAGTGGCATGCAAATGTTTTGATGTTTTTCCAGGCTCCTTTGCCTTGCAGTTTATCCTGTGATGGGGACGTTTCTGCACCAGAAACATCTATTGCTCTCATAATGTCTTTCTTTCAACGCAGAACCTTCCAGCTATATATTGCTATTGTAGTGTGTTGCTATATTGCTCTCCTCTCACCCAGTTGTGCTTGTAGTGTGCTTGAGAGCCATTCCACCTTCAAATACCATTTCATGTTTTCTCTTGCAAAGATGATGTGGGGATTGTGCAGGTCACTCCCTCTTCCAGTGTCATGCTGCATGTGTGTCTGCTGTATATTCATTTCCTGCAGCTTTTGCATCGCAGCTTCATGGATGAAGTTGTATTTTAGGTTCAGGTAGCAGCTTCTGCACTGACTGTACTGCTGAGTCTGTCAGTCTCTGTAGTTTCCCTTGGCATTTAGCTTATGACTTGCATTGTCTTCATGGTATTGTGACTGGTAGTCATTTTAATTTGGCTGTATTTTGTTGCTTCTTTGTTTCTTTCCTCACAGAGCATCAGGGAGGTCTTTGCTGTCCAGCATGTTCACCAGTGTTGTTTCCCCATCTCTTTGCCTGGTTGTTTATGAACTGCTGGTTTCATAAAATAGCCTGGAAATGGTTATAAACCATATCCTTGGGCTGTTCCAGTCCGTATTCATAGCAACCATGCAAAACTGTCTTGCCCAAGCACCTTCATGCCCCTTTATTAGGCTGCTTTGTGTAACGTTTACAGTGTTCAGTGTAATGCATAAGGGCTTTCTTGTTCCTCAGTAGTTTCATAGAAGTCTCCATTCATGGAATTTCCTGCTGCTTTTTATTTAATTGTGTGTATTTCAGTTGCTCTCAGAGGCCACCTGAAGTTAGACACTGTGGAACTGAACACACACTAGAGTGGGGAACAGACATGATCCAGACAGGTGTGACCCCCAAAATTGGGAAAGCCCCCGTTACAGCTCTGACTCAGTCGCTGACATGGCCAAAGGCTCTAGACAAGAGAGGGACAGGTGTCCTTCTAGATCCAGGCTGTGTTTTCATCAGAGGCAAACCAGGAAAATGGCAACTTCTCATTCAGCTGCATAGAGCTGCTCATTGCGTGGCTTGGAGCAGCAGGCTGCGTCTCGTTTCTCCCTCTGTGCTGGGTTGTGCCTTTGCATTCACACAACACCCTTGGGCGCTTTCCCCGAGCTGTTGTCTGAGTCAGTTTTTCTACTGCAAGTCCATGCAGTTCAGATTCCAGCTACTCGTCCCTCTTCGTGGTATTTTCTGGGGCTTCCCTTTGGGTTTTTGCATCTTTTGTGCCTACTACACACAAAGCAAAGGGCACCTCTTTTGAGGTGTGGTGGGCTTTTTTTCCTGTGGTGGGCTCATTATGCTGTTTAGCAGCATGGAGGCACATTTAGCATCAGGTCTACAAGGGCAGAGATGAGGGCTTTTGCATTTGAAGTTTGTGTGGGTCAGAAATGTCTTTGTGGAACCTATCCAGGGTTTTATCTCAGCTTGCTGTTGACGTGACTAGAGGCTCTCACAACATGAAGCAGCCTTTCCTCACTGCACCTTAGCAGTGTGCTTGCTGTTGCTTTGTTTTCTCCTTTATCCAGCCCCTCTTGCAATTTCCTTGTTTTCCCATAGTAACCTAAGAGTGTCCTGTTGGTGAACACAACCCCTTTCAAGGCCACTCGCTCAGGGACAGGGTTGGGGCTACTGCTCTAGTTTTCCCTGTTTATTTGGGTTTTCTTTCTTGCCATATTCATACCTTTCCGCTTTCATGTACCTGCAGGAGCCGACTTGCTTCTGACACTGCGTTCAGTCTCCAAACATGAAAGAAGAGAAAGTCAGGACAGAAAGACATTTAGGCTTTCTTCTTCCTCCTCACCTGCTGTTTTCACTCGTCAGACACTTCCTCAGGGTAGAGTTCTCCAAGTTCCTAGTCATTACCCTTTATATAAGCATAATATAGTACTGTAACACTCCCTACGGGGAAGTTATCTATTGTAGCAATCTGTAAAACAAAAGCTGGATTGATCCTTCTCCCGTTGCTCCCCCAAAAAAGCGGCATGCTGTTCCTCAAATGGAAACTCTGAAAGCCTTCATCAGAGGGTAGTTCGTTTTTACACGACATTTTTACACGCAGGCAAAATTGAAAGCAAGGCATAATTTGAAACCGCTAAACTAGCCGTTAGAGCAGAACCACACAAATAAAATGCCTGGGATGATGTAGCTGAATACGTTGCAGTTAGAAAAATGACAGTTTACAAGGAACAAGGAAAACTAGACAGATGAATGTGAATGAGTAAGGAGCAGACTTCCAAGGCAGAGAAATCAAATTGAGAGTGTAGACCATTATATTCAAAGGAATAAGGTAAGAGGGACACTAAATTGCACCTTAAACAACAGAACAAATGCCTCCACCTCCAGGCAAAGTGGATAGAGACCACCTGGGACCTGGGAGACCTGGCTCACAGTTTTGTCCTTGCCACTGGCCTTGGTGACCTCGCTCAGATCACTGCATGTCCTTGTGCATTAGCTTCTATGCCTGTGAGATAGGGCAGGCACCTGACATGAGATGCTTTTCAAGATCTGCAGATGTGGCTAGCTCTAAAAGAGCTAGCTGAAGGTCCTTTCTCTATGGACCATCTGGGCACCTGTTGTCTTCCAGGGATATTTCTGATATCTATTATATGGGGATAGTTCCTTGCCTATTTATTTCCAGAAGACAAAGGGCTGTACAGGGTGGGAAATGGTTTTGCTGAAGTGGAATTTTTAAAAATTAATTGTGCATGATAATATCCAAGAAATGGAGGCCAAAGAGCTATATTTCACCTACAGCGGCTCTTTGCAGTTCTGAGAAAATGTTGCATGGTTTTGGACCTGCCTAGGAAAATCTGAGTTGGAGGAATTTGTGTATTTTTTAAATCAAGCCCATATTTTTCTTGGACAATCTTCCAGGTCCCTCTGAAACTCAGAACTCAAGGTCACACGTCTTGTGATGATTATGAAATGCCCCAGATGCTCAGCATGATAGTCTAGACAAGGCAGATGAGGGAGACATGCTGAAAGAAGTTCCTCCAACTGGTTACAAACAAAAAAAGCCCTTCAGATAGACAGCTTCCAGGCAGAACTTCTCTTTGGTTCTTCTACTTTTCCACTCCTGTAGAGAAGAGACTGATTCCAGCTGAGTCTTACCTAAGGATGAAATTTATGGTCACAGATGAACCACTCTGTTCAAATCCCATCCAGCTGATTCCCCCAGCCCCACATCTCAAGTTGAAATGTCACTGGTTCTGTTCTCACAGATAGATGTTAAATGAATGATAAAGAAAGGTCCTCCAATGGTAGCTGAGATGAGCAACTTCTTTCTGGGAAGAGTATTAGCCAACATATACTGTAAAAAAAGGCATTTGATACATACAAAAATTACCTGATTGTTCCCATAAGAAGCATATGATAATTCCTACATTAGTGATATAGAACTGAGGGAAATGCATTGTCTCTTTTCCTAGGTCTACACACATCAAGAAGTTGATGATCAGTGGCTAGAGCACTTCTCCTATGATGAAAGGCTGAGAGAGTTGGGCTTGTTCAGCCTGGAGAAGAGAACGCGCCGGGGAGACCTTATAGCCCCTTCCAGTACCTGAAGGGGCTACAAGGAAGCAGGGGGGGACTTTTTACAAGGGCCTGTAGTGACAGGACAAGGGGTAATGGGTATAAATTGAAATCAGGAAGGGTTAGATTAGATGTCAGGAAGAAATTCTTCACAGAGAGGGTGGTGAGGCACTGGAGCAGGTTGCCCAGAGAAGCTGTGGATGCCCCATCCCTGGAAGTGTTCAAGGTCAGGCTGGATGAGGCTTGGAGCAACCTGGTCTGGTGGATGGTGTCCCTGCCCATGGCAGGGGGATGGAAGTGGATGGTCCGTAAGATCCCATCCAACCTAAACCATTCATACGATTCTAAGTTACTGAGCAGCTAACTGAGCTGAGCATGGCAATTGTGACTTGTCATATTTATTGTAGGCTTGGGAGTAAGCACGTGGATGGTTACCATGCAGCAGCTGCTACACAGTAACTTGTTATCTAGGTGAAACATCCTCTTATACTGGAGTTTGACTGTATCCAAGATTAACTAGTGTAACTACACATAAAATTGGTTGTATTTAAATTCTTGCACCATCCCCAATAGAACAGGAGATTGGGTACTTTTTGAATCACTTATTAAACCCCCTAAAATCAAGTATAATTAAATAAATCAATTAAAAAATTAATCAAATTGGTGAACACCAATATTAAAACCACAGGCTGCTGTGAAAAAAACTGTGGGGTAACTCACTGGGGCCTCCCTCCCCAGCTCAGAAGCTGCAGTTCAGATCAGAGTCTGGTTCTTGAGCCATCCTGCCTGGCCAGGTACCTCCCTGACAGTAGTCGGGGAACACTACAGACCATGTCAGAAATGAAACAAGATCTGCAAGAGCCTTTTCTGCTGAGTCTAGAAGGAGCCAGGGTTCATCTGACTTCCCTACAGCTTTCATCTGCTGTTCTGGTCCAGTTCCCCCAAGCTCAATGTTTGAACTGGTTATGGATGGGGTGAGTTTCATTCTAATGAGTAACTTGCTAAATGGTCTTTTCCCTTGTTATTTTGTGACTTCAGCAAGCTTTAACCTTGCTTCACTGATCTCTGACAGATGTGAACGAAGTCAATGGGCTGAAAGGTAGCAGGCAAACAGAGGGACAACTTGTGGTGGTGACTCAGAGCAAACATGCTTGGGGTTTAGGTGCATGGGGAGAAAGAGCTTTAGAGCTCACCTAAAGAAATGAAACCCTCTGAAGTTATGAGATACCAGTGGAAATCCTGGGTGATCAGCTTCCTAGTGGAGGTACACAGTGGAGGTTTCTCTTTATGCCAGTATGTGTTACACCAAGTAGAGACCGGGAGAGATTATAAGGAGACAGATTCTCTTGGACACCGAATGGAGGATTTAGAGAAGAAACGGGTGCAAGTCTGGGAAATAGCTGTGATGACAGCAGGGAAAAATAGCCAGTGAGTTGTCCCACAGCGCTGATCTCTTTGTGACCATCCCAGCACTCAGTCTCCGGGGCATGTTTTACCAGCTGCCTGGCTAGGCGATGCTCCTGCATTGTTGGTCTCTGCAATGGATCTCATGTTTGCTTACTTGCTGAATGCTATTAGTGCTTCATGTTTTCCAGACAACTTTTTTTTTTTAAGGCATTTTAAGCCTGCCTTGGACTGTGTGGATCCCTCATTGTCCCAACCATGCTTAGAGGGGAAGAAACACACTATCCTGTACTGCAGTCAGTTGGGTTGTCTCTCTTTCACTAACTTGACACTACTTGTTTATTCCATAATTCTGGAGGACTCTTCTTTCCTTCACTCTTGAATAAATATTCTGGTTATTTTACCAAAGGCTTTATTGTTGCAGACTTCTAGCATGTCCAGGGACTTCCACTTCACTTAACAGCCTCCCAGATTTCAGCCAGCTATCACACCCATCACAACTTGCTTGCCATGGAAGGTGTTACAGTGACGGCTTGGTTGGCAAGTCTTCAATGTTGCTGCAATACAGTGGCTCCTAAGAAAATCTTTGCACATGATTTTCTTTTTTTTATTCCTCCCCCTCCCCCAGTCATTTACTTCGGTTTATCCAAGGCAAGTGCTCTGGCTGCTGTCAATGTTAGTTAAAATCTTACTGAGTGGCTAGTGTTTTACAGTCATCTCTTTCAGCAGTTGAGTTTTTAGTCTCTGGTGATGTTTATAGATGCATTTTCTCTTGTCTCTTTTAGCTATATTTTTCTGTTTGATCATTTGCTTTATGACAGTTTGCTGCTGGTTTTTTGGAAGAGCTTTTCAGTGAATTAACTTGAGCGTTAATGTCGACCTGCTTCCTT
>NW_010239256.1:99571-125215 GCF_000690775.1 Eurypyga helias
CATCCCAATCTGGACGCTAATGCTATAATGAATTCTCTGTCAGCATTTTGCAGTCGATATTTTTGGTTGCTGTATGTCATTCATCGCTGGCATAAGCTCCCCTGTGATAATCTGAGTGTGAGATGAAGCATGCATCTGCACAAGCGGTTGGTCTGGGTCTTGTCGGGGAGGTTCTGGGGGGGTGGAGAAATTGTCAGCCCATGGGGAATCTGGACGCTAATGCTATAATGAATTCTCTGTCAGCATTTTGCAGTCGATATTTTTGGTTGCTGTATGTCATTCATCGCTGGCATAAGCTCCCCTGTGATAATCTGAGTGTGAGATGAAGCATGCATCTGCACAAGCGGTTGGTCTGGGTCTTGTCGGGGAGGTTCTGGGGGGGTGGAGAAATTGTCAGCCCATGGGGCTTGTCTGAGACAGTGCTAGCTATGAGCCCATGTTCTCTAATTTTTGAGTTGTCCTAGGAGACTACTTCACCTTTTGCAGGATGATTTAGGAAGATGGGCTGTTCAGGATTCCCGTTCCAGTGTTATTTATTAGTTCTGTAGTATCTTCCAGGCTGCTTTCTTCAGTGTCATGTTGATTCTCTGGGGACAAAAGAAACAAAGGAAGGAAAACGCTCGCAGGAGTGATAAAACAGGAGTATGACTAATATCTTCTCTCTCTCTCCATAGTGTTTTTTCACAGATCAAAAATCAATTAAGGGAGAATTTCACTGGGAACTCTTTAAACAATGTAATATTTCATTAGAGATTATTGCAGACTCTTTCGCATTTGCAGCCCAGGTGTGAATTACAAAATTAACCTGATTCTTTTAATAATTCCCTCAGAGGTAACATTACTCCAAGCACCCTGTGTTTAGTGCAAGCTGTGCAGCTGCTGTTGGAAAAGGTGTATTTATTGTCTCCCCCTCGACATCCTGAAAGAGACACAAGACTGAAGGAATGGGTTTCTTAGTGTGATGGCAGCCTGACTTGTGGACAGGAAGGAGATGATAATTGAAGAAAATAAGAGTCTGATGTTACACGATAGCTAGACAGGGACTTCAAGATGAGTGGATTTAGGGTTTTTCCAATTATTTCTTGAGCTGTCTGTTACTAGCAGAAGCCTCTAACTGTGTGAAACCTCCCTGTATCTGTAACTTGCCATTTCCTTCGATGTTTCTTGGATCTGTCCCTTCTGTTGCTAAACTCTGTAACACTGAGATAGGAGGACTGTGGTAGTGCCAGAGCATTTTCAGTGGCATCTGGATTCCTAACAGCCTTGGGCCCTCTGGACACAGCTCTCTCCAAAATGTTCCCTTCCTGAAGGCATGAAGAGCTGAGCAGTGTGGCTTCCTCTGCTCCACTGCAAACTTCCTCTTTCAATCATTAGTCATCCCTAGAACTTGCCCTTTTCAGTATCCATTTGTTATATGGTACATCTTTCCTTATTCACAACATGGTTATTGATTCTTATTTGGGTATCATCTGTCTTACTGAGACTCAGAGTGTCAAGATTTGGAGGGAGAGGTAGCATCTTTTATTAGCTCAAGTGCAGTACAGTTGTGTGAGGGTGAAATAAGTGAGTTTTTTGGGATGCACAAGAGCCACAGGCTGTATATAGGGTATTTGAATATTCAGAAGGCTGACTGCTTTCCTCACCTAAGCAGGTGCCTTCTTGAAGATGTTAATCCTGTAAACTTCACCTTCCTCTTCTCCTAACACCATCACAGCCACAACAGCCCAACTACTGAAGCTCAGCCCTCTCCACCTGACAGTCTCCTCCTCTCACATGATGTCAGTAAGACCTGGGTTAGAGTTGTTGTTGTGATGGACACCTGTGTTCATCTCCCTCTACCTCCCTTTTTTTCATTTCTTGCCTGACATCAGTTGGTTTCTCTGCATTTTTTTTTTCTTTCTGCATAGCTCTCCCCTTCTCCAGCAGAGTGTTGAGGGTTGGCTTGGTCAGGTTGATACCTGGCACTGCAGGGAGGACCCAGTAAAGGCCGTTGCTAAAATAAACCTCTGCAGAAACCCACTGGCCATAATTGCTTTCCTAGAGATCAGTATGAAGAGGCAAGCAGTCATGATTCTTCCCTTTAGTACTCTCTTGGGCTCTGTTTATATTCAGCTCAGGAAATTTTCTGTGTCTGAAAATACTCATCTGTCTAATAATCCTTGCTGAACCTACCTTCTAAGTACTTGCCCAGTCTTGCCTTGAACCCTGTAAACTTTCCACACCCTATCTTCTCACAAACATCTACTGTCTGTAACATGACAGACCATCTCCTTTCGTTTGCCGCAGACCTGTGTGATTACTCTCCTCTGATACTGTTAGTTCTTGGGTTGGACAAGATGGTTGAATGAGTAATCCCCACCCACACCTCCAGTGGACTTAAGATTTTGTAGACCTCTGTTAAATCCCTCTCACCTGCCTCTTTTCTAGGCAAAACATCCCCACTCACTGGGCTGTTTTTCATGAAGCTGTTCCAGAATTTATATCGTACTGGTTGTCCTTCTGTGAAACTTTCCCTGCTGCACTCCTTCTGCTTTGCACTGCTGTAGTGACACTATCCATGTAGTTTACCTGGCTGCAAAATAGTTTTGGGGCACTTTGTATTGCTGGAATGACCAGAATTAGCTGCATGTTTTGGAGAAGCTGGCCCTTCTTTGCAAAGGCTTTTATTACATGAACCTTTTCAGTGAAATGACAATTATTATGAATCCTGAAAGAGGACTCTCTGCAGCTTCCAATTACAATTCTGGCTGCATCCAATTTGAATGTCATTTGCTATTTAGGCAACATTTGAAAATGCATTTTGGGAGGTGTCTTTCATTTCATTTATGGCTGCTAACATTATTTCTAATGCTAAAGGAAATTAAAAAGTGTTTCCTGCTTAGAATCAATTAGTTTTAATGAAAAAAAAAAAAAGGTTGCTGCATGCTGGCCATGTGGCAGCTTCACTGTGGAGAGAGGATACCAAAGTATGTGGGTGCACTGCCAGGGCCTATGCTGTGCCTATGCTGCACCCAGAATGACTTGGTATAGCTTTGTTGGCCTTTGAAACGGGAAACACGAGTGATCAAGCTCCAAACCAAGCTGGCTCTGCTCTGAGGAATCTCCCGAAAATGCTCAGTACATCTGATGTGCACACAGATAATTTAGTTCAGATGGGCTGATTAGGTCATGTGCTGTTTATTCTCTTTACCTGTTGGAAGTTCAGCAAAGTGCAAGGGGGAAAGGCTCATGAGAATTTGGTTTTGGGAGCTGTGGTTTCAGGATCTGGGAACTTCTGGTTAACTCAGTCATGTGCACTTGATTCAGATCAGATGCTGGCATGTTGTTTCACCTCTGTTAAATTATCCAGATCTCATGACACAGGGTTTACGTTGGCTGAGGAAAAGAAGTCGACCTGGCGTAAAACCTGCCACGACACCGTCTGAGCAGATATGGGCCACCAGTGAGAGCCATGATCAGGTCAGTACCCTGAGTCCCATACAAGGGGCACTAGAACAGGATCCACAGTACCACTAAATGATGCCTGTGAGTGTTTTCTTCTGTTTGTATTTACACCGTCCCACTTGGAAACATGCACAAGTAGATTAAAAAAAAAAAAAAAAATTGGTCTAATGGATTCCAGCATTAAGTCAAAGTGACTATTGGATTTTTTCAAGGGCTCACCCAAGTCTGCTAAAAAGCAGGTTGTTACGTGTTAGTCTGGAGCCATTTTGTTTAGCCTTAGATGTTTTTATTCCCTTTATGCTATTTACTGAAAGAATAAGAAGAATATAAGGTGGCATCATGTAAAAGTTAAATGTTCAGAATGGCTTTTTCTCAAACACGAGTGTGATACCTTGCCCCTTTTTAGGTCAAGTATCAGTTTAGAAGAATAGAAAATAAAAGAATAACCCCCTAAATCAAAACGCCACTGAAAGCAAACACTACATTGCACGGTTTTCCTCCTCTGTGTGCGGGGAGAGGTGGCAAGGGGGGGTCGGGACAAGAGGATGTGAGAGAAGGTACACTGTGTGACAGCTGTTAGTCATGTTGTTTGACATTCAAACGGCACTCACATGGCATAGAAACAAAAACAGAACTTTAGATAATTAACTGTAATTGAACTTGCTCATCCCATCCAGTTTTACCTGCACATGCACCAGCAGTTCTTTTATAGTTTTCTTCTTCCTTTCATTTGTTAGTTTGTTGTTTTTTGTTTTTTTTTGTTTGTTTTTTCTTTTAAGGTGCACATTATTAAGAAGTCTAGTAAAGTATTTTATTTAATCTCTGGGAAACATTCATAACTTGGTTTGTAACTTGGAATCCTAAAAGCTGCTTGGTTGGGAAACTCTAGAAACACTTGAATTTGTTTGAACTGTATGTCCTGGAGCCTTGCCTTAGTTTGGATGATGTATTTAAGAGAAGGCTGAATAAGAAGGCCCAGCCATGTGTTTTGTACAATGGATTTTGCAGGCAGAGAATTTAATAGGGGAGATTCACTACATTTTTTTCAATGGTACTGTTATCCATATGCCACTTCACAAAGCCTGCATGCTTGCTGAAAACGTCTCGGTGTACTTGTAGGCTTGTTTTGTCTTTTGATTTTTGCTTGGAAATGGAGGGCAGAGTTAAGGTTATTTATGATATTTGATGCTGACCATAGCATCTCATTTGTTTTCTCGACTTGTTCAGGGGTTTTTTCAGTGCCACCTCATTACTGAATCTTCTGCTTTTCTAGATGAGAGTATACTGCTCTTTTTAAGGATCTCTCTTAGGTAGCTAAAGTGTTCATCTGGGCACATGTGTGTGAACCAAAATTATGTTCCTTTTCACCCCAAGCAGAGTGACCAATAAGTTAAAGCTTTCACAAGTGCAGTCATGTGTGGTTAAAACAAGCTGAAATCTAGACCTTGTGGAGGTGATTAGAAAGATTTAATCAGGTACTGCATTAGGCTACATTGCCCTACTCCTGACATCTGAACTTGAGAGGAGAGAGCCCTTGGTCTGCCCAGCCGTAGTGTTTCCCATGATCGGCTGAGGAACGGGGTGTGCAGCAGCCACCAGCATCCAGGAGCTGGAATGCCCTGCTCAGCCCCGAGGGATGCCGTTTGTTTCTCAGTTCAGACCTTCCTTCCCTCTCGCTTGTTTAAACATTGATAATCTCTTCGGTACAGTGGGTATTTGTTGATGGACTTAGCTGTAAAGCTCCTGCAAAGCTCAGGGTGAAGGCAGGGAGCAGCTGGTGAGATGTTCCTCTAATGGATTCAGTTAGGCCTCCCTGCCTCATGTGCTTGTCCCCACTCACCTCTTTATTTTGCTTTCTTTCTCTTCACTGCCATCTCTTTGCTTTCTTTATTCCAGTTTCTTCTCTGTTCCTGGTACCTGCCACCCTGATTGCAGAGTTCCCCTCTGCCCATAACACATGACCCTGATGGGACACATTCCCTACCCAGAAGCTGAAGAGACTTGGTACTAGGTAGAGGAGATACAACTAGCAAAATAGAGGTAATTTTTTATTTCAGGCTTCTGATAGTCAAAATAGATGATAAATCCCATTTCTGCTCCTCCTTCCTTTTATTTAAAGGAAGAGGAAGAGCGAGGCTTTGAAGGAGCAGTCTCAGCTTGTCTGGCCTTTGTGCCTTGCTTCACCCACAGCCATCTGAGGGAGGTCCTCACAGAAGTCACGTAAGAGCTTGTATCTTGTGCGAGTCCTGCCTTCTGTTGCAAACTCGTGGCACCTCTCAGCGTGTGCCTCTCTCTGAGCCAGACCTGGGCTACACAAGCCAACGAGGGAAGAGCCAGAGCAGAAGCCTGCTGGGATGCTGCATATTCACACTGACTCAAGTCAAGATACCCGCCACCTTTCCCAGCGCTAGTCATGTGGCAATGTTAAATATGACCACAGGCATCTATCTAAAAGATTTAAGCGCATCAGGCTTTTGCCAGACATGCAGGTGAATGAAATCTTCCCTCCCTCTCCAGCTCTCCATAGAGACCAGCTCCTGCTGCCTGGGTTGCCAGCCAGCCACATGCTAATTGGGGCTGTCATCAAAAGAAATGAGTTTCCAGGCGAGCTGAGTTCAAGCAGGTCTGGATCTGAAGTGTGCAGCTGCCCGTTCCCTTTTGTCCCCCTTCCCCTTCTGCTTTTCCTTTTTCTTCTCTCGACTCTGTTTCTTTTCCTTTTTACTTTTTTTTCTTTTTTGAATGTTTTATTTTGAGGTTATGAATGTAAATGTGCTCCCTTGAACAGGAGGGGTGAAGCTCAGTATCCAAGTAACTTCAGAGGCATGCAGGCAGTGCAGGGCTCTGCTGCCTGAGGGCATAGTGCAAGCCGGTATGGGGAAGCGTGGGTAAGGGGGTATATTCTTTGGCATGGAGCATCTCCTGTCTGCAGCCAACCCAACCCTCTGGAAAGGCTGGGAGGGAGAGGAAGACTGATGCAATTAACATCTCCTCCAGTTTGTGTCTCAACATCCCTCTGGATAATCTCTGACCGCTCACTTGAAGACAGTTTAAGGTTGTGCCCCAAACAGGGCAGGTTGGTTCTGTTTGGCCACTGCCGTTGGTCCCCAGAGGCACCAGGCCTGTGCATTGATCATTTGTACCACCCTGGTGTTTTTTCAGCACTTCATCTCGTGTTGTTGGACTTTAAAGCTGGGCTTTGCTGGTGCCTTGGTGTGGTCAGGGCTGGTCATTCCTCTTTCAGACTCCCTTCTTCTTTTGCAGAGCAAATGTAATTTTGACCTCAGAGCATCATCAGTTTTGGGAGCACCTAACACTCCCTGTTTCTCATTTTTCCAGGGTTATAGTAATGGTTGAAGTGTGATGGGGTCTGCTGTGTCGTGTCATATCCGTAAGAAATTCCTTGTCTGTCACACGAAAACACGGAGCAATCCCTTTCCAGATGCCTGTGTCCTTTCAGTTTTTCTGAGACATGGGAGATACCTGTTCCCCAATGGTCTTGAGAGGATGAACTTGGCAAAGACTCATCCAAGGCTGAAGATTTGGGCTACATCTCCAGTTTCTCTGCTGAGATACCCCCTGGACCCTTTGGGTATCAAAGTCACCAAGAGCTGTTGTTTGTCCCGATTTTGTGAACATACCATGCAGGCACATCCGGACTGTTAGCCCTGGCTTGGGTCACCAGATAATACAGCTTCAGCTCTTAAGGGAGCTAAGTTGTCCCTTATTCCTAATGTCACTTGGCAGATTGCTCCCCAGACCTTCTGGAGACCAAATGTGTGACTAGTCCAGCACAAAATGTCGAGGGAGGGAGTGGAGAGAGGCAGGATAGATGGAGAGACTACTCTGCGCTGTGAGGGAGTGAGCAATTACTTATTGATTAGCTCAGAAGGGGATGCTCCAGCTTTTGCAAGAGGCATTTGGCCGGGGTGTTCCACTTCAGGGCAGATGCTGAGTGAACACCTGCATCAGGGGGATAGGATTTTCTTTGTGAAGAAGGGTGAGAAAGACAGGGGTAGCTCCCACCCTCGACTTTGCTGTCTGAGGAAAATGTGATGAGTTTCACTTAGCCTGGTGCTGACAGCGGAGTTATTAATTGAGTGAGAAGTGGTGAGGTGAAGCCTGGGATCTCCTCCTGACCCCCACGTCAGCGCAAAGGCCAAGCCATCAGCAGTGAAGAATGACACTGGCAGCTCAGAGCTGTAAGCATTATCTTATTCTTGTGAGCGCTTTACCCCGCACATCACCACATTTATTGAGGGCTGGACTGAGCCAAACTGTGGCAGTGCTGCCCACCATTGGAAACCACCTCCCCCCAGACCCACTTTCACAGGGAAGCAGAGCAGGGCTTATCCCACCACAGGGGTGTTTCTTCTATCTGGGAAAATTCATGGTTTGGGAGGTCATGGAGCCAAATGCCACCAAGGGGTTCCATAAAGGGCCAGATGATTTTATGGCCAATAATAACATTTGTAGTTATACACGCTACAGTAAGATAAGGCTAATCAATTCTCATGCTTCAGGTCAGCAGCTGATTGCTGCAGGGGTCAGGAAGGAATTATTTCCTCACCATTTACAGCTTTATTTAATTGGCCAGATGCATTAAGAGCCTTTTAATTATTTTTTTTCTCCTCTGTCCTCTGAAGCATATGGAATTAAGCACTTCCAGAGACAATGCTCTGCAGTGGTAGGGTACCACTGCTCTTGGCTTCCAGGGCAGATCTTGCCTGTATTAATGAACCCTTTTAATGCTGGGATTTGTGCTGGAAGTTAGCAGGGTGTTTTTATTCCAGAAGAGGATATTTCATTAGTGATTCCTGATAACTTGGAGGAAAATTCATTTGGTTCTTCAAAACGAATCCTGTGTGCAGGACTTACTCTCAGTTTGGGTCCAAAACTGGAGGGGAATTTTCCACTGTAGGGCTAGTTACACAGGCATAGCAATTTCTGTAATCCTTGATTTCTAGCTTACACTTAAAGAATAAAAATCCAACTAGGGTAAATCCAAATTGAAGAGCTTTGTTTTGAGTTGAGTCAAATAATTTGCTTGCAATGAACTGAAGCCTCAGTTAGAGTAAATGCAACGCTGGAGAGTGGCTGCCTGGACTGGGTGCGGGAAGTGTAATGGAAATGCTCTGTTCCTCAGCATGGTCGGTCCTCTTTGGGTGAGCTTGTCTTCACTACATTCCAGTGTCGTGCTCTCAGCCAGAGAAAAGGAGAATCCTGGAAAACATACTCTGGCAATCCTAAACTACCATTCCTATGACTCTGCACAGCTCTGTGCAAAGGCACAGTATACAAGTCCAGCTCTGAAATGATCTCACAGCATCCCAGTTTAAGATAAAACTGAGTTTTTCTTGACTCTGAGTCTCACTTAGGGGGAAACTCCATGGCATCTGTCTGAGGGGGTTAGGCAAGCAGCAGCACAGCGCTGTTTGGGCTCCTCGTACCATATCCATACTTCTGGCTGGAGCTGTGCAGGTTATTCCACCTCCATGCCGTCTTGGGATTTGGCCAGAAGCACCATTCTCTTTTATCAAGAAAGAAGACAGATACAATCCATTTCAATGAAAAAAATATAATGCCTTTTCCTCTTCAGAGGAAGCCTGCAAAAGTATTTTTCATTTCAGAAGCTTTCCACTGAAAACCTGCTTTTTCCAGGGAGCATTTTAAAAATTAATTTTCTCGTTTGATTAAAACAACACAAAACAAAAAGGCAGCAAATCTGGGATGTTTAAAATATTCTCTTTAAATTAAAAGCTCCAGTTTGATGTGTGGATTTTCAGATGGGCTGATTTGTCCTGCTTCAGACTGGAGCAACACAGTCCTTGAATTAAATTTCTTTTCTTTTTTTGTTTTGATTTGTTTTTGTTTGGTGTGTGTTTTCGCAAAGTTTAGGAGTTGCTGACCTTTTGTCTGACTTTTGAGAGGGAAAACCAACAGTTCTCCCCTTCTCTTGCAAGGCAACAACAGTATATGCTTCCCTACTCTAATGTGATACATTTTTTTTAGGAGGAAGGAAACCTCTGATAGGGAAGCTCCAGGCAAAGCTTGGCACTGCCATGTGTGTCTGACAAGCATGCTGCATCACTTGCTCCAATATCCCTGATTTTTAGCCACTTTTCCCTTCTTTTTCTGCCTTCTAGAAACTCTCTTTGCAGAGCAGCATCCCCAGAAGGGCTGTTCCACTCCTGCCCCAGGGCGGTGAGCTTGATGTTGGGAAAGGCTGCCTCGCCACTCCTGCTCTGTCCTCACACCAAGTGCATGCTGGAATAAATGTGAAGAGTGTAATGAGGTGATTAGAATAATGAGGCAGCAATGTGAACCCCTGTGTTACCCCCCGGCTGGGACTTCAACCAGAGTGACCACATGGGAGACTGCAGGTTGCAGCAAGGTAGGGAAGAGGAGGTTGGGAATGAGGACAAGCTGTGAAGCTAAGGAAGGTCTTAACCGAATCTGGTGTTAGGCTCCTCTTGAGGCAGTTTCTGACTGCTCCAAATCATTGTGTTCATCCTGGCTGCAGTGAAAGAAACTCAATTTATTCTTGCTCCTTAAAACCCCAGGCAGCCCCAGGAGCAAGAGCTGGGGTCTCGCTGGGTGTTGTGGGGAGTCAGGCCCTTCCTGCAGTCTGGACTGGGTGAGGACTCTCCATCTGAGTTCTGCAACATTTCCTGAAAAATTTCATTCAGCCCATCTATGGAGAGAGAGAGAGAGGTCCAACGAACCCTGCAAAAGCTCCACGCTCAGAGCAAAATCTATATTTATTTTACTTACAAGAATCTCTGCTACAGGATTTAACTTTCCAAAGCAACTTGGTCAGGATGGAAAGGGCTGCAGTAGCTCGGAGCTTACAGCATTTTAACAAGCAGGAGAGCAGTACAAGGGCATTCTCCTTGCTGAAGGCAAGACCCCGCTGGGCTGCTATGCTCCAGTGCCTTTGCAGGGGAGAGTGTCCTTCTGTCCCTGCTTCTTGTCCCTCTGGTGTCTGAGTACATCAGGACTTCATGTGCACTTATTGTCAGGGAGTATCTCTGAGGGGGGGCTGGTCTGTTGTCCCATGCTCACAGAAAGGATTTTCGATTCAGAAGAGGTGACAGGGACAGCAGGGACACTCACAAGCTCATGCTGTCACCCAGAGGTGCTGGGCTGTGTCTTGATCTGCAGCAGTCACACTTCTTCTTTTTTATCTATTTAGAGACAGCAATAAATTAATTGAGGATTATTAATTAGATTAATCATAAAACTTACACGAATCACCACCTGCTTTCCCAGTCTATAATCACTTGCCTTCCACGATCAATTAACAGTGCCAGCCTATTTTAGCCTTTTTCAATACTGAGGCAGCACAACTATGGTTTGTGTGTTGGGCTGGTGTAGCATAGACCAAAAAATCATTATTGTCATTGCTTTACTACAGACTGGGAAAGCGGGGTTCACCTGCTGAAACTTGAACTTACGAAAAATGCAGCAAGAGAATCCCAAATTAATTATTTCAGTCGTGGTTTCCTGAGCAGAGGGGGCTGTAGGGGTGCATTTATTTGCTCTCTGGTCAAAACCTCCTGCAAAACGCTCTGCTGTTCCTGTGAGTGGGGGGGTACTGGCTGGGTTTCAACCACTGTAGCCTCCGTTCTGTCCCAATTTTTGGATCGAATGTTCAAGTTACAGCTGACTTCCCTCTCAGTAGAGCTGGCTAAATGGGTAAGAAGAGAGGGAGATTTACACCTGTTCTCCCAGTTGGAAAAAATCTGCTGTTACTGATGAAATGTTGAAACTTTAAAAATGCAAGTCAGTTCTTCATTTCAGTATTGTGTAACTGCCTGTACGGATGGGAGAAGCAATATGGCTAGTAATTGCAGACAAATTCTCTATTTGCTTTAATTGTTTCCGTAACTTGATTTACTTTTGAAATACTCTGTGGATGCTTCGCTTATTTACTGTCTCTTCGCATTGCTATTACTTTTTCTGCCTTGACTGATGAAGCACATTTATCATTTCCTTTCATTTGGTATGGACAGATACAGTTGCTGTTAATAGCAACTTGCTTAGAAAAGGAGCTTCTGGCGAAATGGTTAATATAAATTTAAAACAGAGTAAGTGATTTACAGGGAAGAGGCACAAGTACTGTGAAACTGAAGAAAACACCCTACGAACATCATTTGAAGAGCATGGACCAAAAAGTAAGCAGGATGAAGTTAGGAAAAGGTTGGGCCAGTAGGTACAGCTGCGGGAGAAGATCAGAGAAGCCATTGGGAACACAGGTACAAAGACCATGTCTTGCCTTGGTCCTTAGGCCATCAAAGATCCTGTGAAATACCTCCAGGAAAATTTCTTGAGGACTTCACTTGGCCATTCAGGCTTAACTGGTAGGTGGATGTGTGGGTTAGAGCCATGGGAGTTATGTCTGCATAACCCCCAGCTGACCAGCATGTTAACAGATATGGGCACATGAGGATGTGTGAGGATGGCAGGATAATACAGCTCAATTTCCATGGCATCGTGAGATGATGCTGCTAACCTGTCCCTCTTCAGCATCCCTTTGCTTCCCTTCCACTTTTCTCCCTTTCTGCACATCTCAGGCACACGGCGGGCCGACCCTTTATGTCTCGGAGATGCTGCTCCTTCCTCCCACTTCTGTAGCTAGCCAAAAATACTTGCTAGCTTCCTCTCCTTTGCTGCGTCCAGGGATCCAGCGAAGTGTGTTTCTTTCTCAGCTGTGCACCTGGTTCTCCTCTTCTTTCCCACCTATTGCAATGACATTTCTTCTTCCCGTGGAGCTGTTGGACACCTGTGCTCAGCTATAGCCCACAGCTATGGCCCTCCTTCGCCCACGCTCCTTGAAAAGGAGGCTGTAGCAGCTTTTTTAATTTCCTTAGGTCTAGTTTCAGCTTACTGCCTCTCGGCTCCAAGGACTTGATGCTTACCTAAATCTAAACTAACCAGCTTTTGGCCAAGACTCGAGACCTATTCTGTATCTTATTTCACATATGGTATTCGTAATAGTTTGTCTCCAGACAATTTTTGCTTTTAATTTTGCAGGGAAAATAACCTAAACTGACTGAAATAAGTGTTTGAAAGATGACATCTTGATTGTAAGCCAAAGCTGTGGGCTGCCTTATATAGATGTTTCCTAAGCATTTTCTTCTGGAATAATCAGCCCAAAAGCTGGTCTCAGAGGAGGGTCGTGGATGAGACTTATCAACAGAGGTTTTTATGAAAGACGAAACTTGCACTCAAATTTCAATCCAGATAAAACATGCCAATTGAAGTGTATCTTCCCCTTGCCACTTCTGCCGAGAGAGATTTTATTAACACCAATTACATGGAAACAGGGGTCGATCACAGTGCCCCCACGTAGATAAAAAGACATTAATGCACTTAGGCTGTGACAGCAAAGAGCATCTGGTTTTATTTTATGTTCTTTTTGACTCCAGTGGGAATTCTGTGTGAGCAGTGCAGGACTTTGGGGCCGAGTTCAATGATGGATCCCTCTACTGAAAATACCCAGCGGAAAGGTTGTGAAGGAGCAGCCCATGGTCCGTAGCATTGGTGGCAAGATCTCCAGTGGCCCCAGCTGTACTGGTAGCATGGGTAAGTTGTGAGGACCTCAGGATCGCTGGAAAGGGATGAGGGATGATGTATGCTGGTCTTTGCAACAGATTCACTTTTCACTGTCTAAAATTACTGTCAGAGCTGGAGATGAGCTTTAGCCTGACCCAAGCAATGGATATGGAAAACTTTGGGAAAGGACTGTGCCTGATGTGGGAACACACATCAACATCCCAGTCCAGAGTCCCGCATCCATTGTGGTTTCTCTCACAGGGTGCCCAAGTAGGAGAAGGACTGTGGCTCTTGCACAGGGTGCTGGGCAGTAAAGCGCATTTCCCAGAGCCATGATCCTGTCCTCAACACGGTGTGGTGCTGCTGAGGCTTTCTCCGTTCCAGGCTCAATCACAAACCTCATCTCACATCATGGGACAGCATTGTTAAAAAGTCTGAGGTTTTAAAGCTCTGCTGCACGCCTTGCTCCTGCCTGGCATAGCCAGCTGTGATGATGGATGTATCTCTCAGTCCTCGGCAGGAATTGTACAACACCTCATGACTGCGCTGCCCGATCGATTAGTACATCTCCTTCAATCAAGCAGACTATTTTGCACGAGTCTGAAGCTGGCTTCCCGAGACCTGGGCTCCAACCTGCTTGTGCATTTTGCAGCGCATGGACCACCTCCCTGTTGAAAGGGGTGGGAGTTTCTTCTGGAAAAGCTTTCTCCTTCTAGGTCATCTAATTTGAAGCTTTCCAATAAATAGGCTGCTCGACATTTTTTGATATAAAGGTCAACATCCTCTGATAGACTCAAGGATTTTAAGATAAGTGGAGGAAATGGCATTGGTAGGCTGATTTTGATAATGATACTAATCTTGTATCTGATCTTTGATAATGATACTCGCCCCATCAGTGTACTGCTCATATCTCTGAAAATGTGGCTCATATCTTTTTTGGCAGAACCAGTGCCTATTAGCACAAAGTAGCTTTTCTGGACACTTCAACTTGTGCATCAGCTGCCACACAGAATGCAGAAAAGGAAGCTTGAATTGTTTTTAGGAAAAAAAAATCAATCAGGACAAGTGTTTCTGGCTGAAAATGGTTGCAACCTCCTGAGTCAGCTTTCCCAAACCTGTTACCTGTTTGCTGATTAATTATTGTACTGAGGAGTACACATTTGACATACCAGTCAAAATGTATTTGTGGGTGAAGACTTTTGTTTTAGAGAACATCTCCAAATGCCAGGAATCCTTTTATTCAGGCAGAGGAAGGCAGGGACTGCTCTTTATTGGTGCTGCTGAGGAAGACATGAGAGAGTTTTGGGGAACTCTGGACTTTGGGAAAGGTGAGAAGTGGTTCAACACAGAGTTGCACCACACCCTTCTAGGCTGTGGGCAATGGATTTTGGGGCACCTTTTATGCTGTATGTGTTGGAGGATTTTTGGGCCATTGCGGGATTTTTGAAAATGCTTAAGGAAGAGCAAAATGAAATATGTTTAAGACTGAGCTGCTTTATCTGTCTGTCCTTCAGTCTTGGTGGTTACAGTGCCTGGGATGAGTAAATGGCCTCAGGTTGTGCCAGGGGAGGCTTAGATTGGGTATAAGAGAAAATTTCTTCACTGAAAGGGTTGTTGGGCATTAGAACAGGCTGTCCGGGAAGCTGGTGGAGTCACCATCCCTGGAGGGATTTAGAAGACATGTAGATGTGGTGTTGAGGGAGCTGGTTTAGTGGTGGGCTTGGCAGTGTTGGGTTAATGAGATGGTCTTAAGGGTCTTCACCAACCTGAACAATGCTATGATTCTATGTGGTGATCTGGGGTCAAACCTTCTCAGTCTCCATGGCACCTTGATCTCTGAGTCTGGATGCTTTACCCCAGTACAAAGCAGGGGTGTGCCTTTGGATTTACACTAATGTAACAGGGGGAAGACTGTGGTCTGTAGTACTGAACTGGTGATGGCATCGCAATTCCTGCAGCAACCTTTTGAGACCTTCCTGACCCTGGTGTAGGAAGAAGGTCTACCTCCGCAGACCCTGACACGCACAGGGATGATGGTCAGAGAGAAATGCCCATATCAGGTTTGTAATTCCTTAGAGGACTCTCCCAGCAGATCTCTGAAGCATCCGAGGATTTCTGGGGACATCAGAGTTACTGGGGTCTGGTTTCCATTGTTTTTGTGCCCTGCATGCTTTGCTGTCTCTTGTGAATGCTACTTAAAGTTTTGTCAAGTTAGGGTGATACAGGGTCCTCTAAATGGTTCTCTGGTTTATGACGTGATATATAGCATCAATTTTCAGGTAGCTTTAGAGCCTGGTAACTTGCACTTTGCTTGTCTTCTTTCTGAACGCCTGTGTTTTTTTCTCAAGAGCTCTGTGTATGGTATTCCTGGAACATGGCTCATGTGGTTCTGCTTTCACCTCTGCACAATTTGTGTCTCTGCAGATTGTCATCTGCCTCCCATGGTCCCAACAGCCTTTATTCTCTTGGCCTATGATCTATCACAGGCATGCACTGAAAGCTGATTAACATCTCTCATCAGGTGGATCAGTTATTGCTCTGTATCTGGCTCAAGCTGAGGGCCTGTAGATGTTGGATTTCTTTGATAAGGTG
This sequence comes from Eurypyga helias, assembly GCF_000690775.1. Classification (NCBI taxonomy): domain Eukaryota; kingdom Metazoa; phylum Chordata; class Aves; order Eurypygiformes; family Eurypygidae; genus Eurypyga; species Eurypyga helias. The sequence goes on from NW_010239256.1 coordinate 115,163, forward strand.
CCAAAATGACATTCTGATATCTGAGCCAAAGCACGGAGTAAATGCTTTTCCCATCTCCCACCATGGTAGACTCCCAAATCCCAGTAGAAGCAACTTATTTCTATTACTCAGCTGCTTGCTACCAGGAATTATCTGCCCTAGATGAAGGTAGTTTGCTTTCTTTGTGTTTGTTAGGCTCGTGTTACTGCTTGCTCCTGTAGACAGAAGTATAAAACTCCTTCCAGGTGACATTTGCAGAAAAAAATCAATCGTTTATCAACATCCTGGCAATCAATAAATGCAGTGATAGGTGCAACCATCTCTATTGGAGCTGAACCTTTGATTGCTAAGTAGCCAGCTTTTATTTTTGCTAAAGCCACCAGGGGCTGAGGATTGGGTGTTTCTGTGGGGCCAAAGCATGGAGTTGGTCTCAGAGCACAGGGCCTTGGGGGAGCAGAAAATTGCCTGATGCTGTCCCGAGCCCTTCCCTCCATGGGATGGTGGGGCTTGTTGCCCTGTGCTCATTCTTTCTGATCCGTTGGCCTCTGCTGTCTGACCGAGAGTGCTCTGGAGATGCTTGTGCACACATGGACAGTTGTAGCCAGGAAGGTGTGTGGTCGCTGGGAATTTCTACACCAAGCCACAGTTTCACAGCGAAGAGGTAAACCACAGGATAAGAGAACCATTCCAGTTCCTTACACCAGGGGAATTCACCACCTATTTTTAAATCTTAAGTGAAGTAGTGTCTGCTGATTCATCTCCACTAAACCCCCAGACTCTCCTCCCTTTTTCTGAAGTGCCCCAGTGTCTGTATGATATTTCCCTCACAGATTCTCTTGGCATCCTGGGCTTGGTGCTGGAGGAGATGGGCATGGAGGACAAGGTTTGGGTGTTGATGAACTTGCTTCCAGCATGCCGTACGGGTAGGCATCTCCAGACATCCTTCTGTGCTACTGCTACCCGGGTGGTGCTGGCTGGGGGACACAGGGCTGCTCCCTTTGCCTGGGACACCAGCAGGCTTGCACTCTTGCTTCAAGCTGTTACTCGGCATCTTCTTAAATGAGGGAATTTAAGGTTGGCCCTATTTGCAAAGGGTTCCTGAGCCTGAGCTTTCACATCTAACCAGCTTCGAGCTTTCCTAGTGACTGCTGTGTGGCCAAGAGAGCCCCTCACAAAACACACGACTAGGAGTGGAAGAGTTAACGTCAGCAGCTCGAAGACATGCTGGAGAGTTACACAATGTTGCTGTGGAAACTAACTTTCTGAAACCACAGTGATGTATGGTAAAGCTTTGGGTCAGCGGGTAATAAATTCTCTTTAAAAAGTGATTTTTTCCCCATCTGCTGATGTAAACATCATTAAGAGAAATGACGGCTGAGAGATGGATTTCTTTTTATATCAATTTTCAGACAAAGAAAATAATTTTTTTTATAATAAAAAAGTTTCTGGAAATCAGAGTGTGCTATAAATAATGAAATAAAGAAAAAGCACTGGTGATGGAACAGAAATTTTCCCTGGTGATTGGTTTACAGCTTTCTGTGATTTAATGGGAACTTGCAGTTGCCTGTGGGAAGCTACAGCAAAGCCCTGGATGGACTCCATAAGCTGACGTTTAGCAAATTGTAGCCTGAATTTCAGACTTGGAGGACTTCAGAGCATCGTTGTCCTGTAAGTCCTCTGTCACCTGGCTTTTCTCTGCCTGCCCGTTGCAATTGAGGGGGCACATTTCCTACCTGCCTGTGCTAGGTCAGGGCTTGCCTTGCTGCCGTTGTGATGCTCGATAAGATGTGGGGGTTTGGGGGTTTGTTTTCCACCCTTCAGGACCCAGGAGGGTGGAGTGAGGAAGCAAAGTGAGCTCAGTTAACACAAAGCAGTGTGACAGGCCCAGCTAACAGCAAGTGTGCTACTGGGAATGCAGACAAAGGTGTCACCATGATTAATGGGGTAATTAATAAGCAATTAATGTGCTTTAGAGCATGGCTATACTTTTTATCCCAGCCATCCACTCAGCGCTGATCCACTTTCTCTGATGCCGGGGCCTCAGATCAGCTTGGGCTGATGGAGATGGTGCTCCCAGATCTCCTCCTTGATGCCACCAAGAGCACCCCTGTGCAACTCTGCACTGGCACAGCAGGCAGTCTGCTTTGGAGCAGAGGGAAGTAGGAAATATGGGTGTTTTTTTACTAATTGATGGGATTTTAAATGATTCAGTGGATTGCCCTTGAAATGAGTGCTCTGAAATGTCCTTCTTTGGCAGCTTCTCCTTTCCCATCCCCAGACTCTCTGAAAGCTGGCCCATGTGCAGATACCCTGCCTGGCATCACAAATTCACATTTCCCTGACCTACAGCATTGAGCTCAGCTCATCCTTCTGCCCCTGTGCTCTCCCAGCTCAGCCTGCATTTTCACACGCCCTCCAGCAGCCCCTGTTAGCCCACCTCTCCATCTCACTCGGGTGGGTTGTCTCAGTTCTATTAAAGCCCATCAAGGTGTTATGCTGATGTCTAGAGCTGAGCAAGCAGTGCATTTTCCATTTCCATGGAAAAATTCTGGAGTTTAATTTTAATGTATTCTTTGTTCTAAAATGTCCCTGTGAAACCATTAAAATATTGTTTACATATTTTGAGTCGATTTTGGCATTTAAAAACAATTGGAATATAAGAGAAACTTCTAAGTGAAAAGTAGTTTTAGAATGAAAATCAAAGTATTCTATGCCCTCAAAATAATGAAACATGATGTTTTGATGTTATCAAAACACTCAGGTCATTTTTTTTCTTTGGAAACAGGAACGTGTTGATATTGACATGCCCAGGTGGGTTGCTTCTTTTGCAAGAAATCAACGTTCACCTGATGGAAAATTCCCAAGCAGCTCTGGTAAGAGCAGCCAAACCTTGCCCCCTTGTTTAATACCATCCTTTTCACTTCTCAGCCTCAAGGCTTGTGCTCTGAGCAATCCCAAAGGCTGATAATTAATCAGTGTAGCTACTTCATAGACAGAGAGGGAATACAATAGAAAAAAAATAATAATGCTTCAAAGTTTGGGAACAATGGGGTAGCCATGGAGGGCAGCCAGGGCTTGCTGAAGCACCCACATATCTTAGAGGATACGACTGTTATAATGAAGTGTCAGAAAACAACAAAAAAAAAAAGGAAATTAATGTGATAAAAAATGTTGACCAGGTCAACAAGGAGCAGAAGATACCACAGCTCTAACACGGTGGCGATAGGAAATTTTGCACTTGGTTGTAGACTAATGGAAACATTAGCAGGCATGAAAGCTCACTGGTGCTTTTAAAAAGCAGAGAAGAGGGAAAATGGATGTTTGAGGTTGCACGAAACCTCATCCCCCAAAGGCCAACACACGTCTGTCATTTGAGCTTGGTGTTTTGGGATCTTACGTGATTTAAGTTGCCTCTGTTTGTGAAGACCTCCATGGGAGAGACGCTCACCTGGGATAGCGCTCCTCTCGAGCGCTTGGCTGCATTCGCAGCAGGGTGGGCAAGTGTGGAGACCGGGTTGACCCAGGACCAAAGTGCCAGTCTTGCACTGTGTATCACAGGGGCTCCTTCCTCATCGCATCCTTGTCTGCACCTCCAGGAATGGGGTTATCCCCCTGCCCCAGGAAGCTCTCCTCAAACTGCCTGCACTTTTAAGTGCTCCCATAAGCTTTTGTTTCTCAGGCCCAGCCTGGCATGTGGATATTTTAAAGGCCACTTTTAGCCTGCCTATCTGCCAACACAGCTTGCTTACTGTAACCAACCCATTCGTGTCATCATTTACTGCTCCTCCAATATTTGTGTCAACTGTGATCTTTGCTGGCAGCAAACTCATGTTTTCCCTTCTAGATCACGGAGAAAAATCTCCAGCATCCCTGGGCTGTGAGCAGAGCTTTCCTTGTACCCTGCCTGAGCTCCTGGTTCCCTCAGGAGCGAGGCATCGGAGGGCTCCTCTGCTTTGGAGGGGTCAAGATTTCAAGTCAAGGCCCCCCAGTTCTTTTACCTCCTATTTTGTCCACCCAGCAGAATTACAGGACGTGTGCTGGGGAAATTGTTTGAGCTGTGGTCTTAGCGTAACAGCAGTGACGAGAGGGCGAATGATCTTTCTCTCAATGCAGTGAAGGCCATCGTATGCTATTGATTTTTTTAATTTTTTTTTTAAAGCAGAACACTCCATTCAAAGCAGTGCAAAATGCTGGTTTACGTATTAATGATTTTCCCCACTGCTTTCCCTCTTTGTCCCCATGTCCTCCTGTTCTGCCGTTGAGTCCCCCAGACAGCTGGGCTGCTGGAGGATATTCCCACCAAATGATTAGCAGGTCGAGGATGGTGCATAAAGCACTCAGCTGTGCCCCTTTAACATGGAAGCAACTTGACTTTTATTGCCAGTGCTGAAAGCATCTACAAACATAGATTTAGCATCAGCCTCCAGGCTTAAGATACAGCTGTTATATTTTTCTTTCTTCCTTTAATTTTTTTTCCCCTCTCCTTTGCACTAATGTAATGCTTATTTAGGAACTGCAGCCATCTGTGTCTGCTATGGATGGCACTGTTAAATTTGCTATTGCTTTCTCTCCCCTGGTTTGATGAGACTCCCAGTGCATAGAAAATTTCCCAGGACAGCAGAGACTTTCTTTGATTGCTTTTTTGATTCCCTCGGAAAGAGATTGTTCACAGTGCTCTTTCTCTGCTGGAAAAAGGTGATCAGCTGGAGTGCTGAGGATCCTGCCTTATGCTGGGTTAACAAGGTGAGTTTATGAAGAGCTGGCCAGAAAAAAAAGCTGATGAAATTAGAGGTGGTGGGCATATTTGCAAATAAAAACAGAGGGAAGGAGGAAGGGCTAGGACCAGAGCCCTTCCCGTTCCTCCAAGCAGCTTGCAGTTGATGGTGAGATGATTCACATGGGAATTGGGACAGTTGCAGTACTCCAGGGAATTTTTTTAGTGTTTTTCAAGTGGAATAATTCTGCTTCGACAGATGGACAGGGACCTATCCCAAGCCGACAATCTGGCAACCAGCGCGTGCAGCAGGAGGCTGCGGCACAGCTCCCTTCCAGCCAGGCAGAGCAAGGACGGGTGTGTGGCTTCGCCATCAGGCACTTGGCTATTTTTGTCATGCGAGGCAGAAGCTGATTTCTTCCTGTTTTGTCGCTGAGTTGCTTGCAAATGGCTTGTGTTCACCCTTGTGAGGAAAGGTAAATCTTAAAAATATCTACAAGGAGAAGAAAAAATATCTCTCTCTTGGCAGAGCCCTGTAGAGAGAGCTGCTCTAGATGGATCTCCCAGTCCTACAAGTTGTTTACCTTTTAATCCATGTTTCTTTGATTTTGTTTAGCGTTTTCTCTGGTATCTGCTCCATTAAACTCTGCTCCATGGGAACCATAGCTCCTCTTTTCACACTAGGCTCTCTACCCTGCTGATTGCCCTCTTAATGGGAGTGTTAATAACCAGTTTATCTGAAAATACTTTTCCATCTTACAGGGAATCGTAGGGCCAAGGCATTAGGTGGTGGAGGTGCTGCTTTATGGTTTATAGGGGATGAGGAGTTGGGTCATGCCTGTCCAGAAACCCTTTGGCTGCATCTGTTTGGGTACCCAGGACCGTTCCTTGTCCCCTGCCCCTACTCCTCCTCCAAAGCAGGCTGTCTGTCTGCAGGCTGCCTATTTGAAATGGTCTTGCCATCTCCCCGGATGGGACAAGGCTTTGTTCCAAATGGTGGGAACTGGCTCAGTTCAAAATTACAGCAGGGACTAGCTGCAGTCAGAAGATGGTGAAGTTGGTCGAGTTCCAGATGTCAGGAAAGATGGTTCAGTTTTCTAAGGTCCCTGTGTGTCTGAAAGCACGGACTCACTGGAAGACTATTAGTTGCTACCAAGACTTTTACTGATGCCTCTCCATCCTTTGAATCCAGGCAGTCAAGAGCACGTGATCGTGCCTTGCATGCTCAGAGCCAGTCCCAGGATGTGCCGCCAGCATCCCACAGAGCCCACAGCATGCTCAGCTCCCTGAGCGGGCAGCGTGGATCAGTACCTGCAGTGCCGTGGGCCTTCATTAACAGTTGAGAGCCTTGCAATATGGTTTTGCAGCTGTCAGCGTGATGAATGGATGTTATGTTTTATTTCCTGCTTTATCAAATACTAATTATGTATATGATAATTCTAAGCATCACGGTTACTTTTGGCTCATTTGATTTTCACACTCTAGAGGCATAACAGGGGCTATTTCTACACTCCCCCTACTCCCATTCTTGAAATTCTGCTTTAATTGCTTCTCTCTGGCTTTTGCTTAAGGTTCCCTACTCCGAATGGGTCAGTGTATTGATCCTGCACTTTGATAAGGTCAGCAGAGATCAGCTGTGACATTTCGAAGAGATTTGCTCCTCCCCTAATGGGCTTAGTCATCAGAGTTGTACAGGGGGCAGGACAGAGGAGAGATTTAATTTAAACTCTTACTTATGTTTATTTAGGCAGTCCTGCAAGGCTCCAAATATCATTTGAGAGAGCAGAGCATCTGATGCACAGGTTACAAACTCTGCGCACGATCCCGACCGTCGTAACAAAACTTCATTGGACTTCTGTGTCTAATGAACTTTCACATTACTGCAGATGCTGTCCAGGTAACTGTCTGCGTGAGGTGGCATTAACTGATCCCAAAGGGTAAGCCATGGCCTCATGCTGCAGAAAAAGGTGATCCCCACTTTTGGTACAGCTGGAAAGCCTGGGCTGCACCTCCAGTGTGGTGTCTCCAGCCGCAGCTGATCTCTGACAATTCAGAGGAAGGTGAGAGGAAAAAAAAAAAAAAGAAATAGCAGGCAACATCTGTCCAGCTAACTGAGCCCTGAGGAGGAAAATAAATAAATGAATTCCTTCCTTATGTCTGCAGGCAACTAGATGAGGTCTTGAGGAATTGAGATTGGACTACAGCTACTGTCTTAATGAGGAACTCTAAGGGTGAGCAGCAGATAAGACAGAATTTCCTGTGCTTGTCATGGCTGAGGGGAGAAGGAAGGGAGCAGGGGCATGGAGGTATGCCCTGCACCATCCAGCCCCGCTTCCTCTGAGCCTGGGGTTTGGACTTTCTCCCAAGAGCTGGATTAAAGCCTAGCTGTTCACAAGTTATCTACTGCTAGGCTAACGATGTCAAACGAGAGGGATCCACACCCTTGTGAGGTCTTCCAGTGTTCAGTCTCCCTGCTGGGAAATTGCACTGTATTTTGGGATTTATCTGACCTGAACTTCCAGGCATTGAATCTCACCATGTCTTTGTCAAAGCCTGGGGAAGTCCCCTGCAACCCAGGATATTTCCATGTTTAAGATGTCTAGACATCTTGTGACCTCTTCAGCCACGCTTTGATAAACTGAACGAGCTGAGCTGAGTTATGAGTGTTTTCAGCTCTCAGCCATGTGTCCTCCCCCCATTTGGACTGGACGTTCTCTGGTGTCTCCCCACCCTGTGTGGACACCAAGGACTGGGAAGCAGGCGATGAGAGAAGGCTGGTTGCACAAGCTGGTGCACAGGGTTGAATCTTCAGCAGCTTCACTGTCAGCCCTTGTCCTGCTTGGCCAGTCCCTGAGGCAGTGCCTTCGCAAGGTGGAGCAACTGGTGCTGAGCCCAAACCTACGGCATCCTACGTTACCCTCACGTGCTCCAACAGGCATGCTTGCCTGCAGCATCACAGCTCTCCTGGAAAGGCATTGTTGACGTCCCTTGCTGCCAAGACACTCAAGAGGTTTCTGAGGAAGGGACAGTTGTTTTTTCTACCTAAGACATCCCTACGTCTCCTGGAAAAGCTCTGTAAACACAGGCCTATGGTAAGCTCTGCACAAGGGCTCTGTGAGCCTCTAGTTGAGGGTTGGGTTTTTTTTTCATATGGAGTCATGTGAATGTGGGTAAAAGAGGGGAAAAATGAGGGGTACAAGAGGGAACAAATACAAATGGCCAGGGAAAGCTGTGTTCCTCTCCCTGCTTAGATGAATATTCACTTATTCCATGGAAAGCATCTTTAGTTCTGGCCACCGTTGGTGCTTTCTGAGGTAATCTCACATTGTAAGTAGCTGCAATTTGCATTCCTTGTTCCCAGAGGTGTTCTCTTGCAATTGGTTGCATCAGAATGTATTTTTCCACAGCGATGTACCTAGGCACCATAGATCTGGGGGAACAGCTTGTGGTCAAGGGACCACGTACGGCTGAACAAAACAGTCTGTGTTATGTCATCCAGTTCATGTTCCACAAATGTTTATCCTCTTAAATCCATGCTTGGTCACATGGATCAAGGGGCCCTCGATCAGGGGTAGGCTCTGTTGACATCTAATAGGATAGGGTGACAAAAATGTATTTAGCAGGTCTATAACAGGCCATGAATCCTGCCCCTTGTATCTGATCTCATTTAGCCTACTCTGTAACCTGTCCTGTTCTCATCATTACTTATTATGTGACCTCTCTTTCTGCTGTCTATAAATGTTCCCAGCAAAGAGTATCACTCCACCAAATGGTGGATAAAATGCCGAATGATGTGGACAGAGAGCAGAGCATTGGCATTGATCTAAACTGCCTGGAAGTCCCTGCTGATCCCAGAGCAAAGGCTTTTTGTAGATGCTTTTGGAGTAAGGAATGAGGCCATAAAGTTTTCGGGATATCCCAGGCAATGGCAGAGCAGCTCAGTCAGGCTCTTATCAGATTCTCTTTGTCTCGCTTATCTTCCCCTTTTCTCCTCCATCAGGGTAGGAAATGCCTTCTCTAAGGGGTTGGTTACACATTGCTACGATGGGCAGCTGCAGCCCTTAACACAGTAAGCAGATGTGAGACTGAGTGGTAACTTAAAAATTCAGATGCTTAATGAAACATCTGGCCTCCAGGTCCTCCTCAGCTCCAGTCCTGCATACCCTTGTGCCTCAGCACTCACCATCAGACTCCCCAGGATGGGAAAGACGTGTTTCTTGCCTCTCCTATGCACACATGCTGCTTCTCCACGGGGGAATTCGGAGGTACCAGTCTCTGAAGTGCTCCTGGCTGCTGCTCTTCTTGGAAACACCGGAGCGACATCTATCAAGCTGAGCCCACGGAGGGACACTAAGGGTAGGTCACTTACTAAAAAGTCACTTTAAGTAACTTTTTCTCACCTGGGTCTGAACTATCTCGAGGAACAGGATAGCTTTGGGTTTTCTGGCTATTGTCCCAGCCCTAGCCCTGCAAATCCTGTGTGGGTCGGTTAAGGCAGGGCAGTGTGAGAGAGCAGAATGCCCCCTGCAAGCTGGGGTGTCACCGGACCGTGCAGATGGATTAAGTTTTGTGCCGTGCTCAGGTTAATGCTTTGCAAACACTATTTCCAGACAAGAAGTGATTCCTCCAATGATGTTTAAATAAGTTTAAAGGTGGGGAACGAGTTCCTTAGATCTTGGAATAGGTGGAGCAGGACAGTGGCGTCCTCAGAAGTGGATTTGAGATATATAGCTGCCTTGTTTCTGGTTCTGTCTGAAGTATTGGGTCACAGGGCTCCCGCGGCTCAGAGTTTGAGGTACCTCGGTATCACCAAGGTGAAGGGTACCCTGAATCCTCTTGGGGACCTTCACGCATACTCCTGGATGCTGTGGCACAGTGCAGGCTGCATTGAGAGTGGAGCTGCAGTGAGCAAGGTGCAGGATGGGACTCGAAATGCCTTGGGAGGCTGGATTGCCAAATGTGGCTTGGGGCTGAGTGTCGATGGGGCTGTTGACATCTCCCTGCCAAAAAGCAACCTCCGGCAGGCAGCTGAGATCTCCCTCTTTTCCCTTCCTTTTCTTTCACGCTACTGCTCCTGTTAAACTCTCTTCAGTGCACTCACCCTAATGGTCCCTCTCTCAGTTTATGTCCTTCAAACTCTTCCCTTTAAACACTTAGTCATCACTTAGCTAAACTACTATATACAAATATAGCTCTTTTGATCTTCCTACGTAAATCAATACCTCCTGCCCTTTAATCTTTGTAGTGTCTTTCTCTGAGCTCTTTCCAATTTACTATCTGTCTTTGAAAGTGAGTTGTCTTTTGGGCCTGATTCTCCACAATTTCTAATTTCACAAAGCCCTGATACCTGCCCACAGCAG
>NW_010239256.1:125243-125631 GCF_000690775.1 Eurypyga helias
CTCCATTTATCTTCAGGTGGTACAAAGTGTGATGATGTGCAGAGCGCGTCTTGTACCCTTGGACTGGTGTAGCTCTTTGCAAGCAGCCTCAGCCTGTGCTGGAAGGGAACCATGATGCAGCCCATGTTCATGCTCCCGAGGCAGGTCTCACAGGACACAAAGCCAAGGCACAAGCCAGCCCCAATGTTTCTGTGCCATTCTGGGGTGAAGAATGGTTGTCCCACTTGGGTTATGGTGAGGGATTTCTGCAGTAATTGATGGCTATGGAGATGAATCCCACTTCTTCTGCAATAATGCAGAGAATGGTCAGTGGGTTGACTTTTGGGCCAGATACTCCCCAATTTCCAATTTCCTGAAGCCCCAGTAGACCAAAAGACTGTGGGATCAG
>NW_010239256.1:125659-174165 GCF_000690775.1 Eurypyga helias
GGTGCACGTGGGGTGAGAGGCACTTGTCATCGCTGCGGCAGGGAAGGACTGCCTCTTGTCAGCTGCTTGGCTGGAGCCGTGGGAGCACCCGGAGTGTCCTGCTGATGTGCAGTGGGAGGAAACCTCGTGCCTTGATTTAGTGCAGGTGTCAGACACTGAGCTCAGCTCACACTTCATCGCAAGTGTTTAGCCTGTTACATTAGGTAAATAAAACTGTCAATGAAGTGGTCTTGAGTATGTGACCGTGGCTTTAGGGCAAGTATTAAGGCGCTCTGTAGGGCTTGAAGAGGCCATTGTGCAATTCCTCCCCTTCTCCTTGCCCTGACTGTTACCTCCAGTTACCTTGGGACCATTCCACCCCTGGACTGGGATCCCTGGGAAAGTCATTTAAAGCCATTACAGTAAAAAGTCTTTTTTTTTTTTTTTTTTCCCTTTCAAATGAAAGGTTTATAATAGCAATAAACCCCTTATTTTAGCATCTCGTTATGGGTCAAATAAAAGCTGGTCAGAGCAGGAGATAGAGAATCTCACCACTCTGTTCATCCCCACTGGATAAATGCAGTAGTGCTGCCATGGGCCATATAGCTTAATTAGTCACTATTATCTGCTGTTCCTAAAAGGGGTAAAAAAACCCCCACAACCCTTTGCAAAGCCTAGGCAGGCTGTCTGTGTCATATTTCCTGTGTTCTTAGAGGTGTTAATGAATTCATTAATCACTTAATGGCAAGGAGGGTCTTCAGGGACCAGCATCACAATTTACTGCTCCCAGGAGGCAGACTCCCTGTCACTGATGTAAAGTTTCAGCTCCACTAATTTGTGCCAGCAGAGCTGCTGAGCTTCTGCCTGCAGTCCTCATAGTGCACAGGAACCTACGAGCATCGCAGTGGCATACAGAGTGATGGGGAGGGTGTGTTGGCTGGGCAAGGTCTTGCAAGGAATAAGGTTTTGACTCTGAAAAGTTCAGGGCTAGAATGGGGCAAAGGAAACATCTCCCCACCCTCGCAGTTGTGTTGCTTGCTTTTTTTAACACTGGGACAGGCTTCCTGAAAAACTTCTGGGAAAGCTGCTCTTTGCCATAGACTTGGGAGTGCATCGTGAGCCTCAGAGGTTTCTTGCTGACTTAGAGGAAATACAAGCTATGGCAGCATGGCTGTATAATTTGGCCTGGGTCTGCAGGCTATGCCATGAAATGAGTCTGTGAATCTGTTCTAATTGAAGAACGTCAGGGTGATGTATTTTGACTGAAACTGTCAGTTAGGATGTGAATTTGAATGTTTGCATTTCTGTTCTGCAGAAAATGTTGATTATTTCAGTCTCTCGCCCTTGTTGCAGGAGAGCAGCTGATGCCAAAGTTCCCTACAAAATGTCTCTTTTGGCTTATTTCTAATCACACGGCAGTTCAGGGAGAGGAGGACGTGAACACAGCCCTCCTCTCTACTAATTCCCTTCCACCAGCCTGTCATCACTTTGCAATTGCACCTTTTTAAAGTTGTTTTTTTTTTTTTTCTCTCCCTCCTTTTCTGTTCTCCTGTTTAACTTCTGCTCTGATTTCTCTTCCCATCTTTCCTCTCAGTCTGTTACTTTCCCAGACTGAGAGCCAAGGGAAGCAAAGTATGTAAGATGAGGGGTAGCAAGGCGGGCAGAGCCCGTTGACCGTGGCTATATTTATGCAGATTTTTGCTCCCCATCCCTGGTACTCTCCTGGGATTCATTCCCCACAGTCATGTTCTTTGCTCAACAGTTACCACAAATGACGGTACGGGTACCATAGGGATGAAAGGCAGGAGAAAAGCTAAATGTTGGACTGAAAGAAAGAAGAAAGGAGGGAGAAAAAGCAGGAGTACAAAACCACTTCATCATAGAAAACACAGAGGGAGGCAATTTCAATGAATGCCAGATGGTCAAAATTAACCAGAGACATGTAGAGCCCTACATGTCCAACTGTTTGCTTTGGCAGGGATCCTTCAGCTTTCTAAATGAGTCTCCCAGGCGCCCTCTTCTCCTTGGCTTTCCTCATCCCCTTCGTTCATCCTCTGGACCCTTCTCCTTAGTCCATCCTTCTTCTCCCTTTGGTCTCCTTCCTGACCTCTCATCTCCTACTGCTGCCCACGATTCATGTTGCACCTGAAATACTGCCTTATGTAAGAGTGAAAGCTGGCTTGTGCTTGGGAACTGGCCTTCTTCCACCACAGAGATGTCCCCACTCAACAGCAGCCTTGTTGAACACGGGAGCTCGCTGCCTGGCCAGGCAGAGGGCATGCGTCCTGCTGGGGTATCGGGATGGTACCTGCATGGGGTGGCTGCAGGCCTCAGCAGACCACTGACAACCCAACCCCACAGAAGCATTGGAGCACCTCAACTCCGGGGTTTTCCTTCCCATGAGCAGTAGCTTCTTCCTCCCCTCCCCAAGGGATTGGGTCAGCCTTTATTTTTTTGTTTTGTCTGGAAAGCCAGCAGGTTCCCTTGCAAGCAGAGGGTCCATCATGCACTGCTTACCTCAGAGGAGCTGAGAGGAGGACCTGGTGTTGTTAAATTTGAGCACCACCGCATGACACGTTCCTCCAGACAATGCAATCAGGAGGGCCCTTGTATGCCACAGGCGGAGAGATCCAGCTAACTACAGGCTCTTTTGTGTGTGCGTGTGCTCTCTGCATTCGCAACATTTATTATTCTAAATTGCCTTCTGCACATTTTACAATAATTACGACTAGTGTTTGCCTTGTTATCTCCACAGTTACTAACAAGAATGCCATCATTATGCCGGTCATTAGCAGAATGGATGTTGTTGTCCAGAGTTGCCGGCTGTGGGACTGCTTTCAGGAGGAGGCTTGGGCTCTCCAACCTTGCTTGCTCTGTCTTTCTTACAGGGGGATAATTGTTGTTCTCAGTAGGGTTGAACCTAAGGAGGCAAAGGGGGAATGGAGATTATGTGGAGAAGAATTGGTTTGAGGGAGTGGTGGGTGTCAAGATTAGCAGCAGTGAGTTCAGGGAAGCTGCTAATGGCAACATCAGTAGAAATTAGAGGAAAAGCAGCCATTTCCACATGCTCCTTCTGTGTTTGGTGTGTCTTAGGTCTGTTCCTGGCAGTAGAGTCTGATACTTCTTCCTTTAAGTCCATGCTGCTTGGACCTGAAGAGATGCTTTTGCTCTGATGATGGAGATACACAGATGAAGGGGAAAGGGAGGCAGTTCAGCTGATGGCACTCAGCACTGTGAGTCCAGTGATGTGCAGTTCCATTGTCTGCAGGGTGGTACCCATCTCATCAGCAGCTGGAAGCTCCAGCCAAGATTCAGGGCCCACTGGGTCTCCCTTTATAAACAAACAAAACCCCCTCCAGCTTAGGTAGGGTATGTTTTTCAAGAGGAGACCTTCCTCCTAAAATTTGGCAACCCTGAAACAGGTGGAATTTCATCTAGATTTCCCTCATTTCAGGCAGAGGGATATGGGAGTGGAATTGTGCCCTCTCAAAAGTTCCAGGTTCACCTTGATGCTTTCTGTTTCATGTCCTAATAAAAATGTTGGACTTCATATTTCCACTCTTACACACATTTTTCTTGAAATCTTACCAAATTCTTTACAGATGCTTTGTGACCAAATGATGCATTTTGTTTGAGTAATAGGTTTAATTCAAACCCAAGTGATTGTTTTTTTCTTTTTAGTAAAAAAGAAATCAAAAATGTATTTCTTCATTTTCCTTCAAGTTTTGAAATCTGGGTAGAACCAGAACTGTTAAGTATCTGTCTCACTATGAGACTTCAGAGGGAAAGTCTTATTGGCTTGGAGTGTAAAGACAACATACACAAACACAGAGGCAAATAACAGGCAAGGTTTATTTAGGTTTTTGTCCCAAAAATATTGATCTTTTCAACTACAGTGAAAAAAAAATGCCACGTTTCTCCCACGGTTCATTCTTACATGACTTGGTTTCTCACTCACATCTTTGCAGGACGACCACATCCTCAGTACCTTTTAACCACAGAATCACATTGGTTGTCCTTTTTTGGTTTTTTTTATAGGAAGCTAGGGAAAAAATATTTATGGACATATTTTCCTTCTTTCTAAATGTGAATTATTAATTCAAGGGAAGATGTATAATTGTTTCCTGATATTAGGTATTTTTAGGTGTGCTCACATCTGAATGCTAGCAAACAGTCCTTTTTCCATTACACTTTGAACAGAAAAACAAATTTCAATGGGAATGTATTTCTTGAATACTGATTAAAGTAGCTAAACAGAATTTAGAGTTTACATTGGAAATAAGGTATGAAATGTGACTTACTGAGTTAAACTATTTCCTGTATCTTAGAAGACTATCACCAGATTAAAGTGTAACTATGATAAAATACAGCTCATAATGCAGGTGATAGAATAATGTTCCTTATAATGAAAAAGGAATTTTTCATCTTCTACCAAACTTGGAATACAGCAGATGTAATATACACATACAATGAATGATCCAAATCAGCTAGAAAACAAGTCATCTGTATATTGAATCAACCCAACGTGTGGTATTTAAAAGTTATGAAGGGTCTCCTTCAATTCTTGAGTAAAGTCAAAAGAAAAGGTGATCTGTGATTTTTGTGGAAGTCAGACTGACCTTGGAGATGATGCCACAGAGACAAAATTAGGAGAGTTTGGGTGATCCTATAGGCCAGGTTTAGAAAGATGCTTAATATTTGGTTCAGAGCTTCAAGTTCTTCTGTTGTGTTACAAGAGACCTTGTTACTTTGGAGTTGTGGTTCCCATCATGAAAACCTGTCCTGCCACCTCTCCACCTTTCAGTGTGTGTAACCTAAAGTGGGTTACCAAGCCTCACAGCTTAGTTTCAGCATCCAGTAGATACACAGCCCTGTGCTATTAACTCATAAGACCCCGATCCCACAGATACCATGAGCATGGTGCCTAGACATCAGGCTTCTTTTGGTGGCTGAAACTCAGATTAAGATAGTGAAGATGCTGGGAGGTGGGAAAAAGAGGAGAAACTTTGAATTACATCTGCTGTTTTGAATTAGGGCTAAGTAGATTTTGGGCTGGACCATAGAAAGGAGGATTGGTTGGAGTGAAGGCAGCACACTGGAGTTCTGAGCAAAAATGTGCCTTTTCACGCGGGCCTGAGCAGCCTTGTCTTCTGAGAGAGATGTTGCTGTTGCCCTGAATTTGTTATATTGTTGTTGGGCCTCTTCAATTCACTCGTACCTGGAGGTCACTTGAGAAGTGGACCTTGAGCAGTGTGCTCACGGAGAGCAGGTTTACATTGACAGCTTTCAAGGCTGCATCTCTAGGAGCCAAATTCAATGCTTGTGTTGACTTCAAACTTCCCAATTCTGTGCATTTACCTCGCATATCTGTGGTCTCCCACTGTGAGTTCAGGGTTTGCAGTGAGTCTAGATGCTAGTGAAGAGTAGGCAGGGAGCTGTGCTTGAACATTTACTCTGAAAGAATAAGGGAGGCCTGATAGCCAGTTTGTCATCATCTTAATATGGTCACCTGCTGCTGGGGGAAGCATGCAGAGCTTCAGCCTTCTCAAAAAGACCTTCACTGCTTGGCCATTGCAAAAGAGGGTAATGGTTTGATCTGTGGTAGGTTTGGGGCTTCTACAAAACCAGTTACAATGCTGCAATGATGCGTTTCAGTCTTCAGCAAGCTTGCATTGATCTTTGATGCAATAATACCAACTTCTGAGTCTGAAAAATCCATGTATAAATCTGATAATCTATCTTGGTTGATAATCCCAAGGAGACAAGATTACCATTTTTTGGCAGCATTTGTCTGTACTAGCGAGCCTCCTCTGCTGCCCTCTGGCATGCAGTATGACTTGTGAACACCTGAGCAGACGCTCTGAAGGAGGTTGGCCTTGGTGACTTCAGGGTCCTGTGCCAGCCCAGGACCTTACTGATCCCATTAAAGCACTGCTCGTAGTGTTGTGGTGAGCAGAGACCCAGGTCCTGTCATACTGGACTCTCCATCCACCTCTGATCAGAGATGTGGCTAGGGAATGTTGCTTAATTAAAGAAGATAAAGAGGGCAAGAGAAGCAGAGGGATTAAAACTAGGGCTGAGTAGCTGGGAGTTGCCGTTACCCTTGTTTATGCCGAGTCTCTCTGTGGGGGATGTTCTCCAGTTTGTCTCAGCATGCTGAGAGTCCTTTAAGTGAGAGGCTGCGGTTTACAGAGTCAACAGATTTAAGTAGGCTACGAATATTAATTATTAATTACTCTTGGAGAGTGCTATACATTAGATTGGTGAAGTAGTTAACAGCTCTGCCTCCTCCTCCCTGCAGACATGCTCTTGCTGTCAGATTTCTCTCCCCGACTAAGACCCCAGTGCTAGAATTAGGCCAGAAACTATTTTCCAGTCGAGTGGCTTTTAATGGGCTCTCCAGGCTTGTTCTTTGCATCCTGTGAGTGACTAGATATGTGGAGAGGAGAGACAGTGGGATTGATTCATACCGTAAGAAGTATTAGGGTTTTAACTAAGTGGGGCTTGCTGCTGCTGGAGGTTGTATCTCGTTCTCCAGAAGTGCCTGCTAATTACCCACAACACAGGGCAGGGCTCTGCTCCAGAGAAGCCCATTTGCAGGAATCCTGAGGGAAGCTGTATTTCTGGTGAAAGGCACAGTGGTGGTCTTTTTCGGACCATTTCTTGTGGAGAGCGCATCTTACTGGGCTTAGCATGTTTGTGGGAATCCCTTGTCCATCTCAGCTATGACTGAATGAAGTGGTGTTTGGTGTAATGAGCGTGGTGGTTTGGAGATGGTGGCATGTCCCAGCTATCTGCAGATATTGAGGAGGTGTTTGAGTGTTGCTTACAGCTTTTGAAGCCGTTAAGGTGCTGCTTCCCACCAAGGTTGTTCCTCTCCGTGTGACACAGCATGTCTTGGTTGGGGCACATGTTCCGTTAAGGTCACCCACATCTTGTGGTCTCAAGTTTTGCCCACGTGAGGGGACTTGCCAAAGGAGAGGAGTGCCATGAGCGAAGGCACCGATGATGTTGGTGGGGTCTTCTGCTGAGCCATGCCAGCATAGCTCTGCTGGCTTTAGCAGTAAGTGTGAGTCTGAGCTGGTCTCTTACAGCTGTGGATGGGAAGGACACTCCAAATTTAGAAGTAAGCCAAGAGCAAGCTTCAGGTCCTCCTCAGTGGCCTGATTGCATGATCCGTAGCCACGTGAGGAGCTCAGTCCTGATTCCCAGACAGCTCTCCTTTCCTTCCTTCACCCACTCTTTAGCCAGGCATCTCAGAGCAGCAGCCTGGCTGTGGAGCTGTAGGCTGAACAAAGCTCTGTGGGTTGGGAGCCAAGCAAAGGAGTTCCCTCGGCAAAGGATGAGCAACGAGCCTCTGGGGCCATCCAGCTCTCCATTAATTCCAGGTCTTGAACCAGTTAGGTTTCTCCACCTCCTGGGATGAGTCCCTGGCATGGCAATTTGGGATAAAGCACAGTCCTAATTATGGGAATCACTCAAGCAGCAACAAAAAGGGCAGTGGGGAGGAGGCTCGGGAGCTCCTTCCGCACGAGGCAGGAGCATTGTGACCTGTTAGCAGCTGACTTGTTTCCAAACACCTAGCACGCTTTGTTTCGTGCGCTGTATTAAACAGCCTGCAGAATGTAATTCCTCTGGGAAAAAACCCAAAACAAAACAACCTCCCCACCCCCAAAGTGCAGCAATGTTGTAATTGGGCTGAGACAAAGCTGAATGCCTCCTGGTCGGGGAGGGGGGTGGTTGTTTGTAATTCTGCATCGTAAGAGAGACGCCATGCAATCCTCTGTCGAGGCAGACAGTTTGGCAGGGGAAGTCACAGCTGGGTGATTCCAGTTCCCTCAAGCCGGGGCTTTTAGAGGGAAAATGCTGACAGATCCGCAGCAATAGCGGGCAGGACTCTCATAATTTATTTTTAATGCCATGCTGTCTTTAACTGTGCAATTTCCTCTGGGGTGTTTGCTTTGAGATTGCAAGATAATTACATCTCAGAAACCAGGCTAATTACAGTTAACAGCCTGAAAAAGTGAAGGCCCCCATTTCCCCCCCACCTCCACCCAGGTTTTCCCACCAGCGTTCCTTGCGACCGCCCCTTCGCATCGCGGCAGCACCGGTGAGGAAGTCACTTTGGCACAGCGCTGGGACATTCCCTTCCCGTCCTCGCCCCACCAAGGTGACGCCCCATTGATTTGTGTGGGGTGGGAACGTGACAACCCCTGCCAGGACTGTGATGGGGAACTCAATAGTGGGAAGGTCATCCCTGGTGTGGAGGGGAGGAGAAGGCAGGGCTGGTGGGCAGGACCAGGAGAGGTTGGTGCCCTCTGAGTGGACCAGCCTGCTCAGCCATGTGCATGTTTCTCCCTTGAAAGAGGATGCTTCCTTCAGCCAAGTGGAAAAAAAATCCTTAATTTTCCAAGCCTGACCATACACAATCTAGGTCCAGCATCGTGCATACAAGCAGTTAGCTGGGGAGCACGTTGTCTCCCTCCAGCCATCATACCTCAGTCCACCCATTCCCATGATGACCTTCGATTGCTTGTAGGCTTGCAGGGCATGAGCTGGGTGATGGCAGGACCTTGGTCCGGGGCTGAGGTTGGGATCTCACCAAGCCTGCCCCTGCTGTCCCCTGTACCACACTGAAAGATGCTTCCCCTTCTTGCCCCTGCACTGTGTTTTCTCCATTTAACAGTCATTTATTTTTAGTGGTGGTGGGGTTATAATTGTGGTGAACTATGGCTTTTGCAGGATAGTTAATTCCATTATTAGTCCAAATGGGAAAAGGGAAAACAAAAAGTCAACCCAAACCTGACAAGCATGTGGGCTTGGAGTCTCGTGAGACATGAGCAGACTTTGCATCCAAGATGTGTCCTTGTTTCTGTCTCTATCAGCTGGTCTAATAAAAACTCCTAATGTTTCCTACAGGCCTTGCTGCCTTAATTTATGAGTTTGGTCAGGGACCAGGAGCCCACTCGGCTGTCAGAAACATGAATGGGTGGGAGGGATGCTAATTTTAATGGGAACACAGTGAGGCAGAGCAGCCAGAGCTCCCTAAGAAGTAGGGATGTGCTTTCCCCAGAAGCCCAAGGACAGCAAGTTGTTGTACAGGTCCTCATGGTGTTTCTGCAGGGCTTGGCTCTCCTTGCTCAGGGTGAACAGTACAGTTCCAGCACACTAACTGCAACGCTCGATGCAGCCCATGCTCCTTTGGAAATAACTCCGCAAGCTTAAAAGGCTCATCTTGCCTTGAATGTCGCCTTGCTCTATCACAATGTGGTTGCCAGGCTCCGTAGAGAATGACAGCAAAGAGCTTCAAAGCAATGCAAAACCCCCCACCTCATCCTCCAGCAGCCTCAGATGCTGTCTGGCAGCATATGCATACCCTTCTCTTCTTGTTTTCACATGATCTGGAAGGTTGGCCCCTAATTCTTGCAGTCTTGAAAAATAATTCATTTTCTCTTCTGGGATTCCAGATCAGGGATTAATTTAATGATTTTTTTTCCTTTCCCATTGTTTGTTTTTAATGATTAAGGTGATAGTTATAAAATGTTAACAAGTTCTGGTGGAAATGTGATCCCTGGGAACTTTTTTTTTACACTGAATAAAATAACAGTGAGATTGATTTAGTAAGGTCAGTTGAGTTGCTGCGTCTTCAAAGATTATCTTGGTTCTGCATGAAGGACGAGATTTTTGAGAAGTATTTAGGCCTAACCGAAATCAGGTGCTTAAGCACCTTCAAAATAAGAGAAGCTTCTGTCTGTAGGGAGTGATAATACTGTGTGTTAAATCAGCCAGTGTATTAGACCTTACTTTTTTGGCTGGGTAAATTTTTTAGGCGGATCCTTTCCTCTGGCAAACTGCTGAGCTGACACAGAGTGATTATTTTATTAAAAAAAACATCCCTCTTTCTCTGCCGGAAATGGCCCATTTCCCTGGAGGTCACCAGGGCTTGCGAGGGTCAATGCTCGGCCGGTGACATCTCCGTGAGGCGTTTGGTGTGGTGGTATTTTGGCACAACCAGGTTTGCACGGACGAGGCAGAGCTTGTGGGGTTGCGTTGGTTCGTTCTGCTTTTACTCTCCTTTTCCTCAGAGTTTGCTGAGCTACAAAGCATTTACTCCTGGCAATTATTCTGATGAGGCAGGGGGTTATTTGAAAGCTGCGAACAGAGGTTTCTGGGGAAATGTCTTCAAAGGCTGATCTTCTTCCGATGGAGGTTGTAATTGTTTAATGATTTTCTGTATGGATTTCCGTGTGGGATGCTACGGGACAGCCAGAGCTGGTTTGTCAGCAGAGAGATTGTGCTCATGCTTCACCCTCTCCTCCCCCAGCATTCGGTGTCTGGTCAGCTGGCTTCTGTGCATTATTGTAGTCTTTTGATTTATATTTCCCTTGGCTTTTACTGCTCTGTGTCAGACCCAAACCTCAAACTTGTCACGTTTTTTTTTCCAGTTAAATCAGTTGACTGTGCACAAACGTGTTGTCTCTCCCAGCACACCTTGCCTCTCTGGCATCCTTACTCTGCGCGGCTGCAGGAACGATGCTTTAACAACAGAAATGGGGTTGGGGCAGGACCTCTGAGCCATCGAGTCCCAGACTCTGCTCGTGCAGCCAATGAAGCATCTTGTCCCTTTCCTAGGCCGAAAAAACCTCTCTTCATATTGCATTGGCTTTTCCCCTAATTGTTTGGACAGTGAGAAGCCTTATTCTAGCTCCTCACTTAAATTTATTCACGGGTGGTTTATGACCTTTTGCTGATGTTGTCCTTTCACCTTAAATAGCACTTTCTCTTCCTTCATGTTATACCTCCTGATACATGGAAAGAGAACAATTTTATCACCTCTCCACCTTCATTTTCTTAGACTAACAAGTCATACTCTCCTAGCAGATGACTCTTGTAAAAAGGCCACCTTTGCTGTGATGGTCCGGATAGCTTTCCTTAGAGCCAGTTCCAGTCTGAGCTCACCATCCTTGACCCCAGTTTTGGGACAAGGATTGCACAGCGCTTCACATGCAGTCTCTGTACAGTGACCCTTTGCTCACTCAAAGCACACACACATGCTTATGAAGCCCCAGTGTTTACGTGGGGCTTATGCAAGACCACTGTGTTTGAGGAATGGGATTTTAAGAGGCTTGATCCCTTTCTCAATGAAGTCACAGTTGAATTTCCAATCGATTGCTAAGCTGTGTGTCCAGGACTTAATAAGTCTTGTTGCTCAGTGCCAGAAGTGGTGAATTCCTCTTGACATGATAAATCACGTGCCAAAGGGGTTGATGTGTCTGAGGGAGAGCCGAGGGGAGCAGGAGCTCAAAGCAAGCCATAGCAGTGTGGGGCCAGGGATGGGTCCCCTCCTCCTGCCCCCTTTGCTTTGCTCAAGAAGAAAGGGTATATAAATACTGTTAAATCATTTTTTAAAAGAAAGGGAGGGGAAAAAAAAGAGGCAAAATTCTACCCTCGGCTCCCTGATAGATGGGAGTGGAGCTTGCGCGAGCCTGAGGAGGACTGCAGAGGCCTGGATCCAGAGCAGGCAGAGAGATTTTGGACACAGCCAGTGCTGTGGTCTGCGTCTGAGCTGTTTGAGTGCTTTTACGCAGGTGGGAACGAACGCAGGGAGTGGGTGATCAGGAGAGGTGCGGGACGATCCTCCTCTCCAGCCATGGCATGCAATGTTGGGAACGGGGGTTGAGTCCCGAGGCTGGCTGGAGATCAACCAGAGATCCTGTCTGATGGAAACAGAATCCTTCTGTTTCCTGATCTAAGCCCTGTAACACAAAGCAGATGTAAAGGTCTAGCCGAGATCAGGAAATCTTTTGTGTGCGAGGTGGAGGCAAACGGCAGCTCTGCATGCTGCCAGCCTGAGGAGCCTGTGCAAAGGGAGAATCAGGTACCTCTGGGGCAGCTGAGACCTGGCTCTGCAGGGGAGGGGGCACTATGCCCGCCTGAAGGCATTACCTGACTTTCTGGAGTGCTCCTGAGTTAAATAATGCCTGTGGCATGACCTACATCATCTGCAGGGTCAGGGGGATGCTGTGCCTGATCCTGCCTTCCCTCCATCATCTCCAGCTCCGCGCCGCAGAGGTCCCTTCTGCGAGCAGCTGCCTCCCGTGTCGCGGCACTGCAAGTTGCTAAACAAAGCAAGGGAAAATCAGGCACAAGCTGTGCAATTTGCAGATGATCTGTGTACCTGCTAGTTCGTAACAGATGTTTTCCTTCGCGTGACCATTTGTGAGCTGCTTCCTTGTCACAGTCTGTAGTAGCTGTAATGCTTGGGAGTGAGTGATATCTTACACCTGCACAGAGCATGCCTATAAACTTGCTTCACAATTCCTGAAATCTCCCATTAGACAGAGTTTTATATCCAGTGCAAACAACAGCAAAATAAGACTGCATAATATTTTATATACAGGCTTTAGGAAAAAAAAAAAAAAAAAGAAAACCCAAACACTAGATGAGGGGAACTGCAGGAACTGGATGGGATCCACGTAACTCCATATCCTCTCCGAGGGGTGGCCAGAAGCACGTGTTGCAAAGGGAGGTGCAACAGAACGCAACTCTGCCCCCTGTTAGATCTGCTCATCAACTCCAATAGCTAGAGGTTGCCTGCAATATTAATATCCCTTTCAGCAGAGATGTTGGTATTTAGCTGTTGTAACTCCGGCTATTCTTGTTATCCACGTACATGCCCGCTTCCTCTCTGAAATGTCACAAATTCTTGGCCACGACAGCTTCCGGTGGAAGTTAGCTCCACGGTTTAATTATGCTTTGTGCAAACCCCGTGTTTCCGTCTGCAGGGCTGTGCCAGGGTGGTGTCAGCAGCACAGAAATGCTGGGTCAATTATTATAGGGTTGCTTCTGAACAGCAGAACATCAGCACGGCGTAACTAGCTCAGGGTCGGGTTGTGCTTTGCTTTTCAGACAGGTCTCTGACGGATAAAAGGACTGCAATTCCTCATCTCCCAGGCAGGTTGGCAGGTGTATGGGAATGTGATACCTTCCTCTGGGGTACCCACAAGAGGAAAGGGGGGTCTGTCTCAGAAAAGCTGTTGATTTTTCCTGGCTCCTTGCAAACTCTACCAGTGGATCATCAGACTGGTATTTCAGATACATGTGCAGCAAAAAGTGAACAGATCCTTGTGCTGTAAAGAGCTGGATTTTGCTTACAGCTTTTTCCCTGGGATGTGGCACTCTCCAAGATAACCAAGGTTGTTCAGTAGCTTGAGGCTTGAGTGTGCAGGGATGGAAGAATGCGTACACCTCTCTGATGGGAGAAGGATGCTCTGCCCAGGAAACCAGTGCTTGTCTGGCTGCACTGTGTGGCTACAATCCTAGAAATGCCTTTCACGTCCACTCTGGAAGTAGATAATACTAAACCACAAGGATGACTCTTGGAAATTTTGTCCTGTATGTGTTTTGCACCAAATTCCCATGTGGGTTTACCTGTGGAGTTCTGTGGGAGCCTGGATTCCCCGCAGGCGCTGCGGAAGCGTGCTGCAGTCTGTCGGGAACGGCTGCTTACCATCTGCTGCGGAGCTGGGCAGGAAAGAGCAGGGGACCATGACAAGTTTCAGTGAGATACCTTCAGGCACAGCATCCTCCAGTACAGCTCTGGACAGTACAGCTCCTCCAGGACAGGAGGATCAGGCCTCTTGTTGTAGCTAAGCAGAGACCAGGATGTAAAATTCTTTGCTACATACAACAGAGGAGAAAGCTCTGTTGCATGGCCAAGGTTTGATGTGCTGCCTACCAGCTCCCTGCCTGATAACGTGAGCTTGGCTCAGTGGGGACCCTTGGAAACTGGTTGGGCAAAATGGGTTATAGGCAGTGGGATGCACCCTTGTACCCCTCAAATCAACACCTCTTCTTCACCTTGCTGTGAACTGGCCTGCTGCGACAAGAAACTCAAGGAGATTTAAGATGGTACCTGCCTTTTTGTCAAAGTAGGGGTGAGTGACATGGGTTTTGGGGTGAAGGTTGGGCTAGGGTGAGGGGCAATTGCTGAATGGAGGGATGCATGGGGTAGCAGGAGCTGCTTTACAGGGGTTCTTGTTTGAGGCATCCATGATTTGGAGATAATGACTTTCAAGGCAGAAGGAAAAAAAAAAGAGAATGGGAAGGCAAGGAGTATCCCATGCCATGGATGAAAGGCAAACAGGCATTTTTCCACGCGTAGCTTCAAAAAGCTGGGACAAAATAGAAGCCAAAAGATTTCCTCTGAGACATAGTTCTAAATAAGAGGATTGTCCCGGTCAGCTCAGATCTCCTGGCCATCTTACCTGAAGGGGCCCAAAGTAACAAGTGTTATTCAACTTGAGAATTTGGGACAAGGTCAGGGAAAAGGGGGGACTTTGCCCTGGGTCACTGGCTCTGCCAGCGTCACACACACCCCACAGACATCTCCTCCCACCCCCCCCAACCTTTTCCTCAGTGTGCAGAGGGAAATTTTTCTTCCCTCCCTCTCCTGTTGTCAAATTCATGCCCAGCTAACCAACAAATCCATCTCTTCAGAGATCAATTACGGTGTCTGACTGCGAAGCCTGGAAATCCAATTAACTCCCAAATATTTTTTTTCTGTTTTAAAGAAAAAAAAAAAAAAAAGAGTGTGGAGAGAGAGAGAGACAAAGAGAGAGAAACTCATTGAAGCGGGGGCATAAATCACCTCGAAAACATTCCAAACATTAAAATAAACAAGGACGAATTTCAACTTCATTTGTCTCTTTTTGAGATTCTGTCACTGATTTATTTTATTGCTCTGTCTGAGCCTCATTTTTGCCTTTGCTCATGTTGGGAGTCGGTTACTGTCTCTGGAGAGGAGCCCTGGGGCCGGGTGCCTCCTGCGGCAATGCCAGGATGCCTTGCCTGCTTAGGGCATCCTCCCTTCTGCAGGGTTGTGCTCCACACACCTGAGGTTTTAAGGGGTTAAACTGTCTTCATCCTGTAGGGCATTCGGGGATGGATTAAAATGGATGTTCAGCTCTGCCTGGGTCTGAATGGGCTGGTGGCTTGGGTGAGGAGCGTGACCCAGCGGACTTCCTAGGAGGAAATAACTCTGCTTTTCAATCACAGGCTTCTGACTTTCTGCAGCCACCCAGAACTGGCTGTTCAAATTGAACCTCTTCATCTCAACCTCATGTCCTTGATCTTTTAGGGGACTTACTCCATTTGAGCAACTATACCATGTCCTCAGGCCTTCAAACGTCTTAAAGAAGACTTTCGCCCAGGAGACAGTGAAATGGTGTCCATACGGAAACCTACTGTGTCCGCTGAAGTGCCTGAAGGTGAGCAGGGCTCAGGTGTCTCTCAGGCTGATGGCTTCACAGGGGAATTAAAAGAAGGACTGGGAAATAGTGCAAGAAATCTAAGGGAAAGTAATAAGGATTGATGTATTTCTGGCTTTGGGAATTAGCCAACCAAGGGTCTAGCAAGTCATCAATGCCTATCAAAAGTCATCTGCCTATCAAAACAAGGGGGCGGAGTCAGGAGAAGCATCTTTGCCTGAATTAGAGGATTTTCTGCCTCTCAAATGCCCACTATTTTGCCAAAGACATTTTGGGTTAGGAATGCAGGCACCTAAACGTGGTGGTTGATACCAGTGACATATACTGAGCTGCAGATATGATGTAGCATCCTTAGGGACTGGTGCCCATCTGGAGTGGCAGCAAACTGTGGAGAATACCCTGTAACACCCCAAGAAGGGAGGCGTCAGTCCTGGTTTTCTTGCCTCTCACTCTGGCAAGAGGGGTTTGAACCTGAAGCATCTGTGCTGCGGTCTGTAGACCCTGTCCCACTCCTTCAAGAAGCTTTAGTTTTCATTCCAGAGGAGGATGAATAATTCTTGGGGGTTGTTGTGAAGAGGAATTGTCACCCTTCCTTCAGCTCTATCAGAAACTCTTCAAGAGGCAGTTAACAAATAACCTTCCCTTGGGATAAATTAGCTCCCAATCCCAGTTCAATAGCTGCTCATTTTAAGATGTCCTTGTTACCTTGTGTGAGTGGCTGATCTTCCTTTGAATCCTGCTGTGTTTTCAGACCCCGTGATTGCTACAAGCAATCATGAGTTCCACATTAACAGCTCATGCACTGATTGCACTGAGCAGTCCCAACACAACCTTTTGTGAAAAGTTTTGGGAAGTTGAGCTCTGTGCTATGCTATCAGAACGATACACGGATCTCACTCCATCACATGTTCTGGCAACTGACTCTTCAAATGAGGACTGGTTTGCAGGGGCTGGTGTGCAGAGATCTGGCTTTAGGAAGAAAATATCGTAGGCATTGTCAAGGAAACCTGGTGACGGTGCAGAGTTGTCCAACAGCCTCCAGGTAGCCTGGAGCAAAGGCTCTGAGATGTGCAAAGAGTAATCCAAATGTTGTGGGGTTTGTCTTTTGTTTTCACTCCAGCCCAACATTGTTGCAGAAAAGGAGAACGAGATTGGAATAACTAAAACAAACCAACCCAACCCACCCCCGCTTGAAAAAAACCCACCAAAAATGCATCAGAAAGAAAACTTCCTGCCGTGTCATCTTGCCCAGAGCCTTTCCCAACTCTGCTGATGACCATCTCTCAGGTACCCAAAGCATTACCGCTGTTTGCAAGAAGTAAGTCATCCTTACTAACAAGCCTCTCCAAGAACAACAGACTGGAACATGCGGTCTTGCACAGATGCTCTGATGTAGATCTTTGGCTTTCAGGACCGCTGTGAGGTTTTTATTTCCTCTCATAGAAATGGCAGCTGTATTGTAAGGTATCTTGCATAGATTAAAAATCTCTCTAATCAAATACTGGCAAGGGAAGTGTTCAAAATATTTGAAGAATGACTCCTAAAAGCTGTCACTTGGCTGTGAGTGAATTCATCCAGAGATTGGCCTGCCAGGCTGGCGTGCAATACAAAATCTCTGCTCACCTTTGTTTCTAAAGCTACCAACGAACAGCAGTGATGGGTATCCAGAGAAATCTGTGTCCATAGAGTAGGCTATGGTCACTTCTTCTGTGGGAGATATTGCCCCAAGAAACCCATCAGTCAATTTATCAATCCCTAGTTACACTTCAAATTCCTATATACCGAATCTATGGGATAGATTAGATAGCTTAATTTGAAATTTGAAAGTAGGCTGGAAATCATTGCTGTGCAAATTGTGTAGAGGATTATTGGTTTTTTTCCTGTTCCATGGCTGTACTGGACATCAAAAGAATAAATAAAATCAGTTCTTGTAGCTCCCAGTGAGGAGTATACGTCTTTGGAGAAAGGGAAAAAAACACTCCCGATACTTTATTCAACACAGAGCAAAGCATTTTCATTTGGTGGAATTCAGCTAATTTGGTTACTCCTCAAAATAGGTCAACTTTGAAATAGAAAATGTCACATTGAAACAGAAAGTTGAATAGAAATGTTTAGAAAATGTAAGATTATATATACATATATTTGGAAGTTTAACAAGCTTGTGAATGGAAAGAAAGCATCCAGGCTATTTATAATTCAATTAGGCTTAGATTTAGGACTAGTTTTCACTCTCTGTAAACTGCATTTCTTTTTCACTTAGAACAATCTCCTTCCTCATCAAAGCCCCTTCTCCCAGCTATAGCTGGAAATATATAGCTATAATACAGTTGGAATGACTATAGCTATACTGTGTCAGCTAACCGCTGTATTTTTCTTTCCCAAGGCTCTCCAGGCATCTAGGCGTGTTCGCCTGAGAGTATCGGTATTTGGGACCGAGATATGGAAAACCAGGGCGTGTGCTGCTGGAACTGTTATCAAGGAAATTCATTCCAGCAGCTCTCTCCTGCAAGTCTTCTCAAGGTTTTGTCTCTTTTCCCCCATTCCCCTACAAACGTCCTCTATAACATTTTCCTTTCATTATAAAAGAATCTCACAAAATACTCTTCCCTCCCTTCTGGTGGCTTTTTTAGTAGATTTTCAGTGTTCCTTCACCATCTCTCTTTGTGGCATCGATTATGTATGTGTAAGTAGTAAGTTAGTTTCTATTCTCACTCTGGGGGGTTGGCTTCCAAACTGTTTATTGAGTAATAAAAAGAGAAAATTACAAGCCGTTGCCCAGGGATAATGTGCTAATAATTTTATGACTGGACAAGCAGTTGGAACAGCCCAGAAATGGTGGTAAGCAGGAAACTTGGTATCTATTGCCGACAGAGCCACCTCCAAGGAGATAAAACCTAACTGCTAGTAATCAAAGTTGAGGCAACAACTGTGAGCTATTAAAAATTACTTTGGACATGGAGGTGGTAAGATGTTCATTATTACTTTCAGAGTGAAAGTAGTAGATAAGTTTTTTGGAAGGTGTTTAGTTGTTAGTCCTACATGGAGTGAATGTCATGGACCACCACGTCTGCTCATGCCTGGGTCCACACGGCCCACAGCTGCTGGGCTGGAGGCCAGCGATTCCTGAAAAAACCCAAAGATTAATTGTTGGTAATGCTTTCAAGCAACCATGGATCATCCCAGAGATAACAAAGGGTTTAAGTTTTTTTAGGCATTGTCTCACTGTGCGGCACTTGAGTCCACTGAGCAGTGTCCCAGCTTCGATGGTGCAGAGTTCAGGGCCACAATCTGCTGCTATGGGGTGACCAGCTATGCCCCATTCCTCTCAACACAAAACCTGTGAGTTTAACTATTTCTATTTTTAAGACCATATCTGTAGCTGGTTTAGATCCCATCTAGTAAATCCTCCAGCTCCTTCGAGACTCCTGATGAACTCCTGGCCTCTGTGACACTGAGGGTAAAAGAGGAGCTATGGGCTAGTTGTCAAGTGTGCCCCTGACCAGCGAACGTGGTCAGCTGCTGCCATGTGAATGCTTCCATTCAATTGCCAAAGGCTTAGGAGTAGACAGCACTGCTCAGCTTTCCTGTCCTAAACCATTTGGAGAAGATGTGCCCCATTTGCCATCTCCAGGAGGATTTCTTAACTCTTCTTGGGGGCAGAACATTATATCTGCACTATCCTCTTTCCACTGATGTGGAGTTCCATGGAAGATTGGCTGAGGAGGGCCCTTGAGAGGTCTTACTCTCTGCCCATCTCCCGTGAGGCGGGATGAGCTGTACCTCTTCCAAACCAGCAGCAGATCCAGCTCTTGAAGTGGGCAGGAAGCCATGCAACTGGGAGTAGCTGTTCGCAGCTGCCAAGACCTCACATTTGTATGTTAGTGATTCAGATAGAATCTCATAAACCAGTCTCCATCCTGCTTTACTGCTGATTTAATGATTGGAGGAAGAACTTGACTGTTTATTAAAACATTAGACAGTAAGGTTTAACAATAGACAGTAAAGGGTTTTGTTTTTCCATCCTTCTGATTGTTAAAGCAACAACATATTGGGCTGGAGAGGGACCCGCTCCCAATCCCTGAATCCAGAACGACAGTGCAGGGTTGTGATGTGATTGGCCAGCGCTCCCTCCATCAGGCCGGAGGAAGAAGTTGGCATGGTCACTCCTGTGCGTGGCAAATCCAATATCTGAAGAAAGACAGGGCCTCATCCCTAACTGGGCTGTCTCACAAGGCTGGCTGATGGCAGAGGGGATGGAGCAGCACAGCTGCCTCTGAAGCCCTCTGTTGTTGTTAATCAGCAGCTTGCCAGAGGTATTTGCTTCATCACCCGTTCTCCTTCCTCCCTGGCACAAGGCCTCTCTGCTAAGAGGCCCTGGTGGGAGCCCAGCTCTCCAGCGTGTTGCATGGGTCTGGAGGATGGACAAGCTCCGCCAGCTCTTCCACCCTCGTAGCAGCCTAAGCTGGTTTGATCCCAGAGCCCATGCGATCGCTGGCTGTCAAAATATGTTCAGGCATCCATTGGTGCAGGTTGACACCTAGTTCTGAACTGTGAAAGTGGCTCTTTAGGGTTGGGGTGTGGTTTTTGCCATTTCTATGGGCTGTGGGGTTCTCTCCTGACATCACCTCTTCAGCCTGGTTCCTGTGCTGAGCTGGTTGGCCCGACTTCTCCTGGGGTCAGGGGAGAAAGACAGGACTTCCTAGGATCACTCATCCTGTCTTCTTTTCAGAGGAAGAGAACTCTCTGAAGAAGAGTTCAGTCAGCCTCGAGAGACTGGACCAGACCCCGAATATGAGAGCAGGGTAAGATGTGCTGTGGCTGGGCTAGAAGGGGGAAGAGGGACAGAAAGCAAGTGTACACATGCACTGAGATGGAAAGGAGAGGGTTGATTGCTCACGGTCTTGGCATAAAGCAGTACTTGCGTAAGCTCAGAACATTTTGGGCACTGAGCTGCTTTTCTGAGTCCTCCAAAAAGGCTTTCAAAAACATAGTTGCCATGGGATAGGAGGGAAGGTGCTGTTGTGAACCGACAGCCTTCTCCAACGGTGTCTGAGAAACAGTCATCCCTTTGTCCTGTGGGCAGGGATTACGCATGGAGTCCTCTTGGGATCCATGACAGGGCTTCTGCTGTCCTATCCACAAATGACTTGGAAAGGGGACCAGACAAAAACATTAATTTGCAAGGACACAGCATTACTCAGATCAGTGCCAACAAAAGCTGACTGTGAAGAAGGGTTGCAGCATACCGATGGCTACGTGACGACATGGCAGAGGAGACGGGTTGTTGGCAACTGCACATGGAGAAGAATGAACAGTAGCTATACCTATACAGTGACATGGTCTAAATGAGCTATTACCTCTCTGGAGGGAGAGTGTGGAGACAGTACAGGCCATTTCTGGAAATGTCAGCCGCGATCATAAAGTTAAGGGCAATGTGAGGAGTCACAGAGGAAGAAGTGGAGGATAATACAGAGCCTGTCATTAAGTGACTGGATACATCTGTGGTGCACCCTGTGGTGCTCGGATGCTGTGTACAGTTCTGGTTTCTGTGTCTCAGGGGTCAGGCGCAAGGAAAGATGTTGAAGGAGATGAGAGCTACCTGAAGTAGCAGCAGGACTTAAGTAACCAGGAGACCTTGCTCTGAAGAGAACTGAAGGAGCAAATGTGAGGAAGAAAGTCATGGGTGGCTTAGAGGAGGTGGACACGGAGCTGGATGGACATCTGCTCTGGCCAGAGCTGATGCAGCATAGAGACCCCAACCTTGTATTTGGCAGTTAGGACTGCTGAACTGTGCCAGCACCCAAAAAATTGGATGAATGGGTGGACAACAGTAAGAAGTGGCACACCCATAGGAGAGCAAGCCCCAGGTTGTCCCCTGTCCTTGTCCTGGTCATTCCCAGTCTGCCCTCCTGCTCAGGAAAGTTGCAAGCCAAGTAGCAGGAAGGTGCCATTTGTGCATCGTGCTCTCATTTGGGCTGCATGGGGTGAAAAACTTCATCCCTAAAAGACTTAAATGGACTCAGCCTGACTGTTCAGCCCTGGAAAATCTGCATGCATCCAAGGATTAAATCCTGGCCCCAGTGAAAACAACTGAGCATTTTCTGGTTGAGCTTGGTGGCCAGAATTTAATTCCCAGTTTTAAAGGCTCTTTAAAATCAGCTGTGATATATAACCAGTCTTTTCAGCCTCTAAATACTTCAGCAAGATTGGCAGCGCTTCGGGAGGGCCATGGGCAGGATTACCGGCAAATCTGCAGGTCGGGAGAGAAACTGGGGAGCCCGGCTGGGGCACAGCGGAGCTGCAGAGCTGGAATTGCTTCTGGTTGTAGCTGCGGTGTGCGGAAAAAGCGGGGTAGCAGGTGAAGTCCTTTGTTTTTTTAAACACCAAAGTGCTGTTGATGTATTTTTGTTTGTGCGTACGCTGTTTGGAGTGTGCTTGTGCGCATATATTTATATACCTGTACATACATACTAACCTCCCCACAAGCACATGAACCAAAATACATATATTTCCTCAGCCTGAATCTTTCTGTAAATTGCAAAAATACAGACAAAAGCGTAAAATTAAGTCCCTTATCATTGCTAAGCCTTCAGAAACTAATATTACAGCTACTGGGCATTTTCTTCCTGAACAAGCCCCACTTCAAGACCCTAATTTAGTGATCCTTTCTGTAGATCTTTACATTCTATTATTTATAAGAAACAATATCCAGTCCTCCCTTGACAGTATTTGCAGGGCTGCAGAAAGCAGTGCGGCAGAAAGGTGGTAGAACAATTTTGGTTATGTTTCCATAGCTACCTAGCTGCTAAATGTGGTTTATTCCATTTTAAAGTCAAGCAACACACACGGGCGCGCGCACACACACGTACCCTCACGCGCGCGGGCACTCGCAAATCACCAGATGAAGTATGTTCAGACGAATCCCTCCCCTGCCTATTACCGCCTAATGTTCCTGCGATTTGTGTATTTAAAGGGGTCCTTGCTGCATAAATAAATGGCAGGGCAGCGTTCTCGTTGGATACAGCAGGATGATCAACATATTGTTTCTTTCTTGCTCTCCTCTCCGACGTGTGTGTTCCAGCCGGTCCCTGTAATATTATGGATATTTTTACCCAGCCGCTGCGCGCCGAGGAAGTCGGAGGTAGGATGGTGTCCTCTCGTGGTAAATGGCATCCCTGCAGCCTCAGAGCGGCCGAGCTGTTAGCACCCATGAAACAAGAAGGGGGGAAAAAGGGTGTCCGAGAGCTGCAGGGCTATTTTAGGGGCAAACCTCTTCGGCAGAGCGGGCTCGGCAGCCCGCATCCCCCCATACGTGCCCAGAGAGGAACGCCAATCCGCGCCATCCACGCCTCCGTAGCTGGAGGCCACTGGTTGTACTGGGTTTTCCGAGCCCATCGCTGATTTAAGTAAGTTGAAGGAAGAAGAAAATGAGACATGGGGAAGGGAGGGATTGGTACCGGCTTTCTAGAGCTGAGGAAGTTAATCCTAGGAAAGTGGGCGCGTCTAGGGAGAGATGCGTTTTGCTAGACAGCATCCCAGCCCTTGTGATGGTGGGAGCAGCACTGATTTCCACCGTCTGCAGGGCAGGGAAGGGGTGAGGATGCACAAGAGCAGGTTTCATGTGGCCTTCAGAAATGCCTAAGCTGTGGCCCCTGGGATGGGGGGCACCCTGCTCCTCGAGCCATGTGCAGGGATGCTGCGAAGAGCGGGCTAGGGAGGAGGCAGGTCCTCACCCCCTGCACCCTGACACCTGCTGCTCTGCCCCAGCACGACAGCAAGCGCTGGTTTATTGTTAGCGAAGGGGTGCGAGGAAGACGGGGAGCCTGATGGTTCTCCATCCCTGCCACAGTTTAGCTGGCTTTGCAAATGCTTCCCAGCCCTGCTAACGAAGGAGCCCGGTGGCTTTAGGCGTGCCCGATCCCTCTGGAGACACTTGCATGGCTTAAGCTGCCCATACTGCTCTATTCGTGGGGCTTAACCCCCTCACACCCATGCACCATTTTTCAAGTACACATGGCCTGTGGGATCACTCCCTCCCAGGGGTATGTTTCCCAGTGCCTCGCTGGTAAGGGCTTTTCTCCATCTCTGTGAAATGAGACAGGTAAAAGCTGAAAGCAGGACAAGAAATAGCTACAGACAGGGACGACAGGTAGAGAGTCCGTAAGAAAATAAGAGATGAGTAAAGATATACCCATCGGGAAATTCCTGCCTTAAGGAAATATCAAATCAAATGTATGTGAGGAGGGCAATGTATATGAGGAGTGTAAATGGGATGTAGGGTAGCCTTTAGGTGATGTCCATCCATCGTGGCCTTGGTGGGGGTACATGGAGGGGGCTGGTGGGTGCTGGAACAGCTACAGCTTTCACTGGGAGCTGGCATGGTTGTGGGATTCATTCCTCTGCTGCGTCCCAATGGCTCAGGCAAGCCCCTGTCAAGAGATGCTCTGCGGTAAATCTGTGCCAGAGCTCTCTTGCTCCTGTGAGCACTGTCAGTGATTGCTTGTACACATCGCCCTGCTAGAAATCTCGATGGATTTACCAGTTCACCAACATTTTCTGTCCCATTACCTTTTTTCTCTCCCTTTACTGAGGAGTGGGAAGTGTGGTTGTGGCCATGTTATCTTCCCCTCCCAAGCAGCAGTCTTGTTCAAGTCACTTCTAGATCTCAACAAAAAGGTCTCATAAGTGTCTTTTTTGCACTGACAGGGATAGAGAAGTCTCTTCTGAAGTGGAGAATTTTTGTCACAATTTTTTTCTTTTTCCTGGAAAAAAAGGAGTGTGAAAAATGCTACTGAAAATCATGTTTTCTTAGCATTTGTAACCAGGTGAACAACAGATAAATCTTCACTGTAATTCAAAAAACACTCTGACCACCCCTCATCTGCTCATACCTCTTGTTGCTCTGCAGATGCCTCAGCTCCACAAGGTTGCCTGGGGTCTGCCAAGGGGCCAGGAGCAGTCACAAATTTGTCCTTCTGCTTGCCTATGCTGAATAAGGTGGAGTGGCAGGGAGCTAGCAAATAACTTTGGGTGAGTCGCTGGAGTTCAGCCCAGCCCCGTGCGGCTGTGCCAGCGTGGGAGCAGTGAGGCTGTATGTGCATGGAGCACACCTCTGGGCTAACCTGGTTGAAAACTCAGGCAGGTAGATCCTGGCCTTGTACCAGACCCAAGCCACCTTATGCACCAGGTGCTCTGGCTTGCCCTGGCTTTGTAGGGAAGATGCTTCCACCTTTAAACGTGAGCTCTTTTCATAGGTTAACAGTGCTCAGTCCTGGGCCAGCCCATTCCATCACTGGATCTCTTTTGCCCCCTAAGCTTGCTCCAGCTTTAAGTGGCTGCAGCGTCAGCCAAACTGTCCTCCAAGTAGCTTCATTCTTTTACAGACCAAGTCTTCCACCTGTGATATTGCCATATTTTTCACACCTTTCTGTGCCAGGAGGCAACAGAACCACAGGGCTGGCTTGACCCAGACTGATGAGCGTGTACATGAGCTGCTCACACGCTCATCACCCCAGGGCTCAGTTGTGCACTGTGGAAGGCTACAGTGTATGCATGAAAATGAAAAACTGAAACCTTATAAATAAGGACTGCCACAGTAGCCCGTAAATATGTTATTTTTCTCCACAGTGTGAGATCCAATAGTGAGCCAAGAGACACTGTCATTAATGCAGGTGTCCAGTTTGTGACCAAGACCTGAACACGCTCATCGTTGACTTGCCTCAGCATTTAGGGGCGTTTGTTGCTTTCTGTTGAACCAGGAGGAGCTGGCCATAAATCGATTCCCTATGGTCACGTTGCTGTCCTGTGCCATCATTATGTGTGATTATAAGCAATAGCAATAATCATCATGTCACTGTTTCCAAGGCTTTGCTGTCTTCGTATTGGCACTCTTTCATCTCCAGCCCCTCAAAAGGCAGATGCTGGGGGCCAGTGTGTTTTGCTGGCTCTGTAGTGACAGGTAATAATCTGGGGGCTGCAATATCATCCAAGGATTGCACTCCAGGACCCTCTCCAACCAGAAGCAGGTAGCACAGACACATTTCTTCCTGCCTTCTCTGCTCCTTTAGCCCCCAGCACCAAACAGGGGGCTCATGGGACCTGGAAGAACCTGGCTTTGGTCTTCCTGCTGTGGGAAAGGTCCCCCTGACCCTGTGGGACAGGTCCCCTTTCCATAGTCCTGGGAAATGATGGAGTTGACAGAGAAAGCCTACTCGTGCACCAAAGACATGGCTGGCTGAAACATTCATCCAGCTCTCCTCTCTGGATTAAGGATGGCTTTTTTTTTTTTTTTTTTAATCAGTTCAATGTTTTACAGCTTGAATTCAAATAGCAGCTTAAGAGCTTAAACAATGAAACATAAGGATGTGTTGGCATGGTTGGTCCATCTTTCCTCTCCCTGCCCATGCACAGCTCTGCTTGGCATTAAGCTGGGGAGAAAAATACCTGTGCCTCACCTTCAAAAGCTGATCTGCCTCTCCAGGCTCTCCACTGGTGTGCTGGGAAGGTGAGAAAAAAAACCGCTAGTCAATCAGTGTTAATCCTAACGGGGTCGTGCCATATTACACCCACTGACCCAATCTGCCCAGCAGCCCCTTGCATTTCTCCCTCTTCCCCACTGCTAACATCTGTGGTTTCATGGGTGCTGGATGCTGGGCGTCCCTGGGGCTTTTTGGGAGGTTGCTATAGTAGGGTGTGTTCAGAGGTGGGGGTAATAGCATTCAGAGTTTGGGCTCTCCTGGAGAAGTGTGTGTGCAGGGCAAGGTGGTATGGGATCTCCAAAGAGCCACCCCAGCTGCTGCCATTCCCAACCTTGTTCCAGATGGATGGCGCTGCTGGAAAATAATTGCAGGTAGCTGCCCAACGCTCGGAGAAGCTTGTTGCTATTCAGCATCAGCAGTCAGCCGCTGTCTGCTCCTTCGCTTGGACGCCTCTGAATCCCAATGAAGCCTTGCCATCCCCCACCTCCAGTTTGGTCTCTCTTGTTCGGTCTCCTCCACTCTTGACTGCCTCTCATCCTCGTCTGCTGGCTTCAGCAGCAACCCCCCCCTCCCCTTTCTTTCTCTCTCCGCATGCCCAGCATACTCCCAGAGCAACTTTCCAAAGCAAGAACTTCACCTCCCACCTTGTAGTTACTGTGAGAGGCAGCAATTGTCCAAGAAGCCAAAGAAAGCCCAAGAGACAGATCACATATCAGAAAAAGTGAGGTTTTTCTGCCCACCATGGTGTGTTCTATGGAAATGCAACAGCCTCCAGGTTATTGTGTTATCAGGGCAGAGAACAAATCCTGTCTAAAGCCTGGAGGAAAAAAAAAAAAAAAAAGGCAGGTGGGGGAGTGGGAGGGGGACAGAAGAAAGGATGCTGCTCCATTTGGGGAAGGGAGACTCCTCCCAGACTTCTGGACCAGATCCCCAGGTGGAGTAAATAGCAAACTGCTAGACTGGTTTACTCTAGTTGCAGCTGCTGCAAAATACTTTTTCCAAAGCATTTTCCTTCCCTGGGTTTGATTTCGTTTTTCCACCTTCCTCCAACTTAAAAATGTCATCGCTAAAATCCAGATATTCAGCCTGCCCCACCTTGTCCCTTGCAGCGCTGCTGGGGAGATGCAGCCAGCAGGATGGCTGGGAAACGTCGAACCCAGGGCGGGTTTGGAAGCAGAACTTACCCTTACTTCATGCCCTGGACCATGCATGGACCTGGGCTGAAGGGGGCTGCTTAAACGTTTCTGTTACTGCCTCATAGGTGAGCTTGTGTTTGGAGACGTCTTCCTCCACGTTAGCTATCTGTGCTGTTTTCACTCTGAATGATAAACACTTAAGGGTCACCTGCTTGCTTTAATCTCCTCTGGCTCATATTCATCTGAGCTGTGCATCGTATTAATTATGTTCCTTTTATTCTTGTCAATGCCAACACAGGGGTATTGCCACTGCTATTGCTTTCTCTTTTTATTATTTGTATGCTCTCAGTCACCAGCCCCTAATATTCTGTACCACGAGACTACCCTTTCCTCATCACCTTCCTTCATTAAGAAAACTTAATTTTAGTGCTGACGGGAAATGAATTGGATTAAAGAAAATAAACCACCCTAAAACACCCATAAAGTTTCTTGTTGGATTAAATATTAAAATTAATAATCCAGTGCTGCATTCAGCTCTGTATTTATGTTAATATTTAATTCAATAAAAGCCCATGTTTTAGAACATTTTCCCATTTGTTTAAAGCTACAGATGAAATTGCAATTTCTGCATAAAGTAGAACAATATGTAGCTAACTGCTTTATGGTAATAAGAAGGAATGGCAGCACAAAAAATCCTCTACCTGTCAGGAAGGGGAGGTTTTGGCAGGAAAGGGAGTGGATGGCAAGGCTGTGGAGGAATGTAAATCCTGCTCGCTGGAGGAAAGCTTGACAGCCAGACAAGAGGCTGCGGGTTGCACGGTGCAAAGCCCAGGGACAGCGAGTGCTCTACACATGGCACACCTGGCTTCTAAACGTGTGCTGCCGCTGTTGTGCAGGGTTGTAGCATCAGAGAGCTTGAGGTTTGCCCCTGGGAGGGTAACTGCTGGGACTGCTGGTGAAGATCCAGGTCCCGGGCTGTGGGTCTGCAGTCAAGATCCAGGTCCTGGGGTGGAGGACTTGGAGGTTCACCACTGCTCATGTTTGGGATGTTTTCTCTAGCAAACCCTGCCAAGTGAGAAAGGGGTCCAGTGGGAGTGTTGCCACACAAAAGGTGGGATTTAGGATGTGAGCTAGGATCGGATGTGGATGAGGGGTCTGGGGTGAGGCCGGTCCCAGGCTGAGTTTTCTGCCAATGACTTTAAGATGCCCAGGCTCCTGCCAGGAGTACCAGGTGAGGTGCATTAAATAACGAGCTGTAGTTCATTCCCTTCCCCAGTGCTTCATCAAGCCTGGCTGAAGTAGACCTCAACCGCTACTGCAGTCCCGGGGTTCAGCCGCAGAATCCCAATGGCAAGGTAAACTGAGTCCAGGAGGAGAATCCATCACCCAGGAGGTTTCATTTTTCAGTGCAGAAAATCAGCTGGGAAGGACTTCAGAAGTCCTGCTGAGTTGTTCTCATTTTCCACGGGATGGAAAATTGATGTTTTCGTTTTCCAGGGGTGGGCAGAGCTCTTTGCAGAGGTTGGTGCTGGGGTTTTACCCATCGAGAGATACTACAAAAGCCCTTTACTTTCCCAGGAGACCTGTGATCTTGAAAACCAGAATAGCTACACTGTCTGATGCAACGTGGAGGAAGAACGTGGAGCAAGTAGCAGCGATCAGTAAAACTTCAATGCTTCGGAAGTGGAGTTGCAAGTGAGTGTTCTAAAGTTTAGATACACACCCAAACTTTCTTGAACCTTTTGGGGCCTAATTAAGTTTGAGGGGATTTATGAAAAAACCTGCATGGAAGATAATACTTTTTTCTATTAAGAAACTGCTTAATAAAACAGATTATGTGCAAAATAGAAATATGGGCCTTGCAAAGGAAGAGTGAAAAGACACTAATGAGCAGTGTCTGAGTGTTAATGAATTGTATTAGCATGCCATTACCTGCAAATATTATAAATAGACCAACCAGTTTTAGGTTCCCTTTTCTCCAAAGAACCTTAGGTGATTTCTGAAGGTGGTTCAGTGTGTTAGTCCTATTTTGTACAAGGAGAAACTGAAGCAGAAGTGCATCCCTTGCATTCGGTCCTCAAGCCTGCAGTGGAAGGGGAGATGAGAACGTTGGGTTTTTGTTTTTATATGGTATGTTTTGGCCTTCAGGCATTCAAAAATGGCCAGGCACCATCCTGACCTCTCTGTGTGGAGCATCTCTTTCATCTGTCTAGAGACAGCATTGAGAAGCTCACAGCTCCAACAAGTCCTTCCCTACATGGTTCCCAAGTGTTTTTTTCCTCTCTGGACCTTTTGTGGACGTTGCCATCTGGGTCTGCCCCAGGAAATATCCCACATGGGTGATGGGGGTGGGTCCTCAGGGCACTTGGCAGGTGGTGAGTGCCAGGGCTTTGCCCATATCAGAGCACGTCCCTTCTGTGTGGCTGACGGATGTGTGCTAGCAAGTGGTCCCACCAGCTGCTCGCCCTTGGTTAGGGGACCAGAGGTGTATTGCTTGTGGTGCCTGTGGTTTGTTGTTACCTGTTTTAAGAGGTAGTAGTAAAGCACCACCCTCCTCCATCACCGTGCCAGCCTCAGCCTCTTCAGTGAAAGCCAGGAGTGATTTAATTTTTGTTTTCTTGCTCTTTGGAGCTCTGCTGCAAGCTGGCATTGACATCCGTGATTGAGAAGGATCCCACTTACAGCCGGATAGGACTAGGAAAGATGGGCTGGTTTAATGGTAATATCAGTAAATATGTGTTCATGGATGTCTTTGTGACCTCAGACTGTTGCTGTGGAGAAGGGGATTACTGCATTTCATTTGGGTTTAGCCTACAGAGACTGACTTTGGGGAGGAATGCGTTAAAGAGACAAAATGCCAGTGTGCTGGGGAAGAGCGAGCAGGGCTCAGCGCCTACGCCGGTTCACACAGGAGCACTCCTTCCTTGTTATTATTTGCAGCAAAACTCCCCGTTGCAGTGATGGACATGTTCAATAATATTCTGGATAAAGAAGCTGGGCGGAGGCGCTACTAATAATTGCAAAGGATGTCAAGAAGGAAGAACTAACGTGTTTAAACATATGGGCTGGGATTCCTCTCACCTCACCAATCATGTAAAAATTAGGTGCATGCTCATTTTCGCTCTCTCTGTAGTTCATGCAGAAGCAAGTGTCGTCCAGAAGGCAATTTGTCCTGTCCCAAAGGGGTATCCATGACGGACGGGTTCACAAATTCCCTGGAGGCTTTTTCGTCCTGTTGACAATAGAGAGAGTATAGACAACTTTCAGACTAAATACGTGACTTTTAGTTGGTGCTGTTAGCAGAGACAAGCCCTCTTCCCTCCTGGAAAAAGCACAAATAACTGTAATTTCACAAAATTTCTGACAGAGAGTCTTCATTTTTTAAACAGCCTTAGCTGTCAAGAATAGCTGATGCATTTGAGGAAGATGGGTGGTGGTTGTAAAGTGGAGTGAAGAAGCGGCGTGTAAATGCTGCTTTCTGGCTGGCAGAGTGATTGCATTTTCTGAGGTCCCTCTTTGGCTTCAGAGGTGATGTCCAGACCTTGGAGTTGCCCTGCCCGGTGTTGCAGACCTGAGCGCTGGTCTTACCGAAAGCCACGGGGTCTTTGTCCCCTGCATCCCCAAATGATGTAGGCAAAAGGGTTGATGAGCCACATAGAGGTGGGATGAAAAATGTAGCATAAGGTTGGAGTAGCAAATAAGAAAGTATTTTCCCTATCCATTTGCCTGATCAGTTACTGCTGCTTTGCACCACTGCCTGGTGGGTCTTTTTTCCGTAGTCTTTTCTGGAGGAGAGTGTGAATGTGTTTTACATCTGTTGCTAAGGCACCTGGATTAGTACCGGCTTGCGGAGCCTGGAGGTGGGTGGGAAGCAGCCGTTGTTCCAGGCTGGACTCATGCTCTGTTCTCATCACATTGCTCATGCTTGGCTGGGCCGGCATGAAAGCATCGCTTCACTGGGAGGTGCGTCCTCTTCCATGCTGGGGATCCCAGCGTGCCCTTGCAGAGGAGAGGCTCTCAGTTGGCTGTCTTGCTATTTTTTTCCCTCTATTTGTGAACAGATGAGGGGGAAAAAAGGCACAGATGAGAATATTTTGCCTTCTTTTACTGCTGGAAGCAAGGATGAGCAGCTTTGTTTCACCAGACGTGTCTCTGCAGGCTCCTGGCAGGTTGTCCACAGACTGCAGTCCGTGATGGCCGTCCTGCGGAGCCGGAGGGCTGTGACTCTATGTACTGGGGGGAAGGCTCATCCTCCCTTTTTATTTCATATATGGCTTTGGAAAGTCTCCCAGCCTGGAAGGCTGAGGTTCCTGCAAGGAGCCAAAGGTGTAGTAAGCCCAGGTGCTTGGGGCTCCATAGCTCTCCCAGCTCATCTTGCCACGTTTGTAAAGGTGTTTTACTTCGGCATCCAAGCTGCCGGTCAGATTTCGTGCACCAGGACACACAGATCTGCATCCGGACACCCCTGTTTGCGCCATCCGGGAGAGGTCCTCTGTCCCGGGTGAGTACCAGGCTGCGCAGCAGTGCTTGTGTTCCCCTGCCACCGCGCAGGGACAGCATCCATATCCTAAAACACCCATAAAGCCCTAAAAAACCCCTTAGAGTCCTAAAAGCCTCTTTGATTCCGAGCAAGCAACACCCTCCCTCTCCCAAAGAGAGATGTAGCAGAATTGCAAATGTCCAAGCCTACTAGGATTTCACTAGGCATTCAGCAGCCCTGCATAGTTGGTGTTTCTTTTCCACCTTAGGGGTTTAGACTGCACAGCAAGTCCAGTAATGAACTGTTACTCTGGAAAATAAGACTTTCATTAGGTTAGGATTCTGCCAGGGTATTTGCGTTCCTTTATAATGAACCATGATATTGTGCAAAGCCCCGGCGTGGAGCGGAGAGCTGCTTATCATGCCGCTATCATTTACCCACTTACCAGATCCCCTCGCCTCCACCGGGCGCTATAGCTGGAGGACTGGGGGGAGAGGGGGCCAGGGACAGTGCGGCGCTGCGATAAGGTTTCCATCTTGCTGACAATCTTTTTGGGAGGTTGAATCCCAGCAAGGGTCAAGCAGTGGCTTTAACTGTTGATCGTAACCCTGCCTTCTCACTACCGATGTCCTACAAACAAACGCTGGTATTTATTATTTTTCTTTAGTTGTTCATTATTCATCACTAGCAGGTACTGCAATTGCAATGCGTGTCTCTTCTGGTGTGAAAACATTAATAACTGCTTTGGCTAAGCACAGAAAGATCATTTACTTTACAAATACGCAGAAAATTCAGGCTGGCTGGGATTAAAGTGCAGCGCTTCTTTGTAGGCAAGGGTTTCAGGGCACGTTTTACCATGAGAAAGAATTAGTTTTACACAGTTCTGCACTTCCACAAGCAGATGCGGCCGGGCTGCTGAAGCCCTGAAGCCACGGGGCTGGTAGAGAGCAACACATTTAGAGAAGTGCGGCACGTGCACGGGGGCTGGGAGCTGTTTCTGCCCTGCCTGTCTAAGGGTCTCCATCAGAACCCACGTCAGGGCGATGCTCTCTTCCTGCACCTCCCCTTCTCCTGTGCAGGTCGGATCCTGCTCTCACCCATGCCGTCCGCACGTGCCTGGGGGGTCTCGGTACCACAGCGCTGCCTCTCCCTCCGCCAGCCTTCGGATGCCCTCTGCGCACCTCACCTCCATCAAGGACAAGGAGCGGTAAATCCCAGCAGCCTCCTAAAATACATTTTAATTAAAAACACCTCGACATAATGGGAGCTTTAGAGGACATGAAAGAAAACAGCTGTGGAGCTCCTCTGCCCCACCACACCCCTTGCCTCCCCTCCCTCACAGTGCTCTTCAGACCAATTTTCATTTAAAGCTTTTTTTTTTTTATTTCAGCATCTCTGGACTCCATCAGTGGTTTTCAGCACAGTCCACGTCTGCAGCCTGGCAGGGATGTGGCTTGGCTGGCAGCAGCAGAGAGCCCTCCGTGCCAGCACAGCAGCTCAGGGCACCAGCAGCCCCCGGGGCTGAGCAAGGTGTCACTGGCAAGGGTGCGGGCAGGACGGGCAGGGGCTGGATGCCCAAGGCGACGCCATGCCTTCTCCCGCTG
Organism: Eurypyga helias; assembly: GCF_000690775.1. Lineage (NCBI taxonomy): Eukaryota > Metazoa > Chordata > Aves > Eurypygiformes > Eurypygidae > Eurypyga > Eurypyga helias. The sequence continues at coordinate 158,606 of NW_010239256.1, forward strand.
CAGAGCAGGCTGATGCTGCAGGGTGTCTGGTGAGGTTGCGAGCGTCAGGGAGGAAGAGGAGGGTCTGAAGGTCTTTGCTGTCTGGACTCGCTCCGGTGAGTCTGGGGCTACAGCCCAGAGCAGTGCAAGGACTCAGGCAGGTGGCACGATAGAGGGGTTTCTTGGTGTCCAGCGAGAGATGTGACACACTGCTGGTTCTGCAGGGCAAGGGTCTCCTTCGGAGATGGCCAACCATCAGAGCTGAGGCCAAGATGGTCCTAGCTTGGCTGGTCCATCCGACACTGGGTTTTGCTGTTAGCTGGATGGCTCCAGTCCTGGCAGTCTGCCTGTCTGGCAGTGCTGCTGAAACAGCGACCGACGCAGAGGCTGCCGTGGATCTGCCTGCCCTGGGACGTGACCGTGCCACCATGACTGCTCCAGCAAGACAGCAGCTGAAGGCGGCTGAATCCGCAGTGAGTGACCTTTTTTACCCTATTTTACCTAAAATATGTTTCATGAGACCAGCACTCACAGCGTCAATCCAGAACTGGGAATCTCCAACCATCTCATCTTTCCAGGGAATCAGCAGATCTGAAGATATCCCTGGGACTACTGATCTAGGCTGGATGAGACATTTCAGCCAAAGGTGTTTCCAAACTCTGTTGCTAGTACTAACACATGATTTCAGGTAAAACATGGTGTGGCATTAGCGATTAAAGTGGACACACTGATTTTTGAGGAAATCCAATGAGAAGGAGGAGCCCCTACATCTCCAGCATCTCAGGCTTAAAATCTGCAGGCAAGCCAATAAAGTGAAAATACGAGCAGGGCCAAACTCTTCCCACCGGGACTGTTCATTCTTTGCATTTTGCAAATGTAAAGTACTCACCGGTTCAGGGCTTCCAATTAGAGCTGGACAAATGAAAAACTTCTCAGCTCACTGCCCAATCCTCCACAAGAAAATTCAAATAAGAAATGGTTTGGATCAATGCAAAGTACAGACGCTTTGATTTTTTTTTTTCCCCCCTACCAAAATAAACCCTTCTTCTCCCCACCCCGATTAATTTTAGATCAAATGAAATGTTTTATTCAATTTCAGACTGAAATGTCATTTCAGAGCATTAGCAAGAATAATATTCCTTTTTCAAAAGCGGCACAGAAAAAAGCTCAACTTTTAAAACTTTTTTCTTCCTGTATGGCTATAGGAACAAATTTGATGTCTGATGAAAAAAACCTCAATATTTCCTGCGAGCCTTTTTGGTGAGTGCCCCATGGCAGCGTAAGTCCCAGGGAGAATGGGGTGCGACCAAGCCCCACCGGGGCTGACCTTGCTGGAGCCGTGCAGCACAGGTTGGGCAAATCATCTTCATTCCCCAAGAGCTTCCTCCTATTTCTCTGCTGACTACTCTTTAATCAACTATTTAAAACCCAGCTTGGAGACTTTCATCACTTTCCAAATCCTTAGGACTTAAAGAAAAAATCAATAAAACAGGACAAGACACCAGATCAGTGGCCAGTGACTGGTCTGAGCCTGACCTAGAGAGGTGGGCTGCGATGCTTCTGCACCGGGAGGTGGGTGTGGGACAGAAGGAAGACGGATGTTTTGGGGCAATAAATTGATTTTCATGGAGTCTGAGGCCACATTTCCATTTTCAGCATGGCTACAGCGTGCATCGCAGGCGGATCTGGAGGCAGGGCTCCAAAGGGATTAGTAAAGATTTATTTTTCTTTTTCTGGAGTGAGATGAAAGGGGGGAGGGGGAGGGAGAGACGCGCAAGGAGTCCTACAGAAAGGAACTCATTATTTTTTATCTTTTCCAATGACCTTGTTTGTTTTATTCCTACTTGAAAGCAGTTTCTTTCCTTGTGAAAGTTTGGAGATATCTGGAGACTGGAGCCAGTGAGAAATGGGAAAAGGAAAAAAAAAAAAGGAGCTGGGTGAAGAGAAGAAACATGGAAAATAAACAGAATAAATGTAAGCTGAGCTGGAAAAAGTTCTCCTCCTGCTTGCTGATGTTTCTCCAAGGAGAAACACCTGCCTGGGCTTGGCATTGCGATGAAGTACCATATCTGGGGGTGATGGCCTGATGCCCAGGGGGAGGATGGCTGCTCTGGGGATGCCTTCAGGGCACTTCTGCCCTGCCTGATGCTGCCTTTGCGAGGTGAGAAGAGCTCCCCAGCAGCTACAACAGACACCCCATGACCCTGATAACCCCTCGTGGTCCCCAGGCCAGGAAGGGGCACATGTCCACAGCTACCCTCACCACCAGGTCTGCAGCTGGGCTTTGTCCTTGAATCGCAGATGCAGTGGCAGGTTCTTCCACGCTGTTCCTATAGCCACGCTAACAGCCTCTTCCCTTGTATTAGATTGGTGGCATTTAACCTCTAACTCCTCGTGTTAAAAAAATAAAACCAAAAAAGCAGGTCCCCAAAAGGTGCAAGGACAGCTGTTACCCCAGAAAAAAGCCCTCTCTCCAACAGGCAGAGTGGCTAATTTTAGAAAAAATCCCAATCTTTGCTTTCAACTGGCGGCTCGGGTTGATCTTCTCGTGGTTACTCATAAATACTTATGAAAATGCTTCAAGTGCTCAATTTGCATAGCTATAAAGTCTCATAAATAATTCTAGGTACTAGTATTTAATTACATGACCTATATTGTGGAGGAATTTTTACCTCATTTATGGAGATCAGAGTCCTTCTGAATGGAGACCAGGGTATTAAGTGGCCATTGAGTTGCTGTCAGAGCAGCTGTAGAGAAGAAAGGGATGGGGACCCAGCCCAAATGCTTACCTGCAGCTTCTTATCAATATTAGCACTAATAAAGGATAATTTAACTTAAATACAACTTTATGCCTACTACTGGGAGCTGCATTTTAACCATCAGGCGTCCCAGAGAAGCCCATTTAGGAGCAGGGCAATATGTCCCAGTAATGTTGAGGTTCGTGGCCCTGGGTATGTGCTCTACAACCTGAAGGACCCTGCCACCTCGAAATGACGTGCTTGCAAAGAGGATACTTACGCGGTGCAGATGCCAGCCAGCCGTGCTTGGGAAAGCTCCAGCTTTTGGAGGAAACTAAGGGGCTTTTGGCTGGCCCTGAGAAGCACTGCAATCAGTGGGAAAGCTCCTTCTCTAGATTTAGCCCTCGGAATTCACAGGGAAGGAAAAACATCCTCTTTTTTCTTTTTAACCCAATGCACTGAGTGGCATCTAAAGCCCACTGAAGAGAAGAGGAGCGAGTAAAGGTTGTATGATAGGGAGCAAAGGGAGAGAGAGAATAAAACGACACGCAACGGCCTTCGTAGTAACTGTGCTTCAGCAAGCTGGCTGGGGTCCCGTGGAGACACCGCGCTCCTCCCGGGCTGCCTTCTGCTCATGGGAGCGCGCCTGGATAATCCCAACCCCTGCCCCAGCAGCAGAGAGACGCTGTTAAACAACTACAGCCCTCACACAGAAGAAAACACCTTTTTGTCTCAGGTGGAAAACCCTGCCAAGGGGTTCCCCTGTGAAAGGCCAAGCGGGGATTTTACCCTGCCCAAGGGCAGAGAGCGGCTGAGGTGGGCAGACCTCTGCCCACGGCAGTGCCCGGCATCCCGGGTGGGTAGCTCGCCGGCAGCATCACACACGGTGTCTATCTGCCAGCGTGAGGCGGCGAGGGTATTATAAATAATTTATTCTCCGGGCAAGGCGAGGAGGAAGAGAGAGTGAGCTTTTAATTAAAATGATATCTTACAGATCAAATAAATATGAATAAGGTGCCAAAAACAACTGTATAAATCCCAAACATTCTCTTGTGTTTTAATTATTTGTGTTGATAAAACAAGAGCGAAGGCATTTTACTCGGCTTGGAGGGCGAGGAGGCAAAAGGTTACGCTGGCATTTTTTATGTTCTTTTCAAGGAACAAATGTTTCAGAAGCACGGATCTGACAAACTATAATTCATATCAGGAATTAAATTGGAATTTAGAGAACAATTGTTAATATTTCAAAGTAATTGTTTAAGAAATTATCATTTTGGTATCTGCCTCAAAAATAATTACCCACCACTAATTTTTCTTTTTCAAAGGCTGCTATTTGTTGGAATAGTAGAAAGATGAGGAGTTTTTGCTGTGGGCTATTTATGTAGTTCAAATGAAGAGATAAATAGGAAGGGACTTTCATGTTCCTAGGCAAATGAGTCTGACTAATGCTCAAAAGTGGGCTCTGGATTTATTTGGAAATTCAGGGCATTTTTTTCTGGGTGGGATTTGCAAGTCACAGCAGGCAAGTGAAGAATCAAAACCTCTGCGTGCTAATTAGAAATGGGGCCCCAGATAAAACCCTACTGCAGGGAGAAGCCCTGCCTGCCCAGCGTGGGGTACCAGCACGGCAGCTCTTCTTCCGGTGGGCAGCTGCAGCCCGGGCATCTTTCTTTGACCGGTGTCGATGAGGGTGAGGTGGTTACACACAGGTTACACGTGTGCTTTTACCGCTGGTCTTTCCAATCATGCAGCCTCCCAGACAGTCAAAGGAGCCATGACTGGGCCTACTGCACAGCCCTACTGCCTTTGCAGCATGTTTGGGGTGGAATAAGAGGGTTATTCCTACTTCTGCTCTTCAGAAAGGGCATTGGTAAGTTGAGACATCTGTGTCCTCCTGGGAATGGGGTTGGGTACTTATGTATTTAGAGGATTGTGGGGAAAAAAATAGGGTAGAGGGGATCTTAAACATCACCACCTGCATCCCGCAGCCTCAGGGTGTGGTTATCCAGACCTTGTAGCATCCTGTCCCTACCCTCTGCTGTGCTGCACTGCTGGAAAGCATGTCCTCCTCCCTTCATACATTGCTTTCCTCAAAGGACAGCGAGAAAGTGCCACTGTGACAGCTCCAGGAAAGGTTCAGCAAACGATGGTTTCGAGGAAGGGATGTAGACTTCTCTGTTTAGAGAAGGCATTGCAAAGAGAAGTTGTTTCCATGAAAACACAAGCAAATGCAAAAGGAGAAACTCTGTGTTTTGTGAATTTTTTCTTCAAGATTATTAATCCATCTTGGTTAGGAATAATTCTCAAATGCATTTTGAAATATATCACTTACTGACTCAGGCTCTTTTTTAACCAGCTGATTTTCCTCTAAGCAACGCTGAAGTCGATGATAACTTTTGAAGTGCACAGGGAGAAGCAACATTTTTTACCAAATCGTCAGGGAAAGGCTATTTTTTACCACAAACCCCATCTTTTTCATCTGAACTGTCACCTCAGGATACCCTTTGGCTTCCCCAGGCACTATCTGGACCCCCAGCAAACCTCCCCTGTTGTCCTCTCGGCCACGGGGATGTTTTGCCTGACATTTCCCAGCAGTTGGTCCCTGGACCCTGTGAAGGACTCCGGCTGCCAATAAATCTGTCCAGCAACCTCCTGGGGAAGACGCTATGGCTTTTGGGCTGTTAATGTGTCTTTCACCCGCTTCATGCTATACCTCCCTCTTCCCTTTGATCTCGAGGACTCCAGACTCTCATGAAGACACTGGGCTGGAGGCTAATGAGGAATACACTTGACCTTTGCAGACGCTGTGATTAAAGATTACCAGAGAATGTGGGGGAAGCAAAAAAAAAAAGCTCCTTTTGGCTTTGTCCTCCCAGCTTGTTGTAAGTATCCCAATTATGAAGCAGATCACAGGGGCTGTGTTGGAAGACATTGGTATCAGCAAATTAGCAGGCTGCAGCGGGAACAGTAATTAAGGCAGCTTTGTGTTTGCCCGGGTTTGGGGCTGTCACTCCTGTTTGCCTGCTGCTTGGATTCAGGGTCCCCTTGCACGTCTGGGGTTTGGGATCCTGCTGTGCCAAGCTGCAGCTTGTGTCGTAGATGCCGTGCTTTTTAAATAATTGTCGTGGTTTAGGAATTAATTGTAGTGATTGCAGGTGAAGGACAAAACACAAGCAAAATGTTAATTGTGTGGCCCTGCTGCTGCTGCAGCCCACAAAGGCATCAGAAAAACAGTGTCCGTCAGAGGATGGGCAAGAAAAATCAGAGAAGGAAACGTTCTCTTTCCTCATGGAAGAGGGAGGATAATGGATTTATACCCTCCTACTCTCGCAAGGCAGCAGGTAGGTCCCTGGTGGCTCCTGAGACATGGGAGAGCTTGGAAAATGTGTGGGATCAACAGGCACTTTGCTCAGCTTACCCAGCTGCTGCTGGAGGAGAGACCGGTCCTCTGCTCCACACCGTACGCCCGTCTGTCTTTCGGTGGATGGGGATTTGCAGCCCTTCCCTTGGGAAGTCAATTTGTAGCACAGATCTGTTCATATCAGATGTCTCTGCCAAAAAGTCTTCCCCTACTATTAAGCCAATATTTTCCTATTCTTAATTTAAGCCCATACTACTTGTTTTACATCTGTGGAGAGGCATTTAAAAAAAATCTCTCTTTCATGTTGTTTATCATCTCTAAATATCAGCACTAACAACCCTGGTTTCCTTTGCTCTTTACAGCCTGCCTCATAAATCATCTGCAGACTACTGGGATAATTTCAGAGCTCTTCCCTGCCACCCTGTCCATGGGAATGGGCTGCAAATTTCCATGTGGATCAGATCTGAATTAGTTGTCTTAACAGAGAGGCTAAAGAAACAGAGAAACAGTGATCTTTCTCCCTCCTGCAACACATTTAGTTCACAAAGTTAGTTGATCATGGGAAAAACAAAGGAGGGAAGCAGAGAGGGAGTCCCTTCCCAGGTAAAGCTTGCACCCCTTGAGTGTATCCCCATGCTGGGGTGCAAAGGCTGGGATGATTTCCTTGAGATTGCCCTGAAAGTGATCTGCCCACCCTACAGATCTGCTGGCAAGCCAAGGAGCTCCTCAGGGTTTTGATGCAGGATTTGGCTGTGCCATTTCCCCTGGGAACACAGCACTTGGTAGAAATCCTCTCCAGCCGCAGCCAAGGGCTGGGTTTTGAAGCACTCCTGCTCTCTGAAGGATGCTATGAGAAATGGCAGATGCCCAAATAACTTTTCACACTGATTTTCCAGCAAGCCATGAAACATGACCCTTGCTTGCTCTACCTAGCAGCATGCCTTAGCACAATGACATAACCTGAAGAGTGCTGAAGCTCTCACCTTCCCCTTTTAATTCCTAAAAGACTTTATAATAAACCAACTAATTTGATCTGTATTGTGCTAGATCCAGAAACAACCCAACAAATCTGTGAGCACCCAGAGCATCCTCAGGAGTTTGAACAGGGTAGTCACCCAGCTGGTGCCCGAGGCAGGTCACCTCTAAGCAGGTGGAGGAAAAGGTGGAGGACAGGAGAGTGTGGTCTGACACAGGGAGGAAGAGAGGTGGCAAACAACTTTTTGCCTCCTGGGAAAGCCACGTATTTGCTCCGAGGATAACTTAAAAGAGAGATACGTGTTTATCTGTGTTGGCAATGCCGCAGGTCCCAGGAGGCTCTCTGGGTAGCGAGGGAGGTGTCGACATGTTTTTGCATACAGGGGAGCTGCTCACGAGGAAAGCGCTCTAATTAGAGGAAAATATTTGATCTCCATAGGCTTTTGGTGAAATATCTTAGAAAGGCAGCAGATGTTGCTGAAATTATTTCATTCAACTGTTTTCCCCCTTTTTCTTCCTTTGTTTTCTTTATGAGGCACAGTGAATTAAAACTCGATAAACAGCTCATGGCAGTTTATTGAGGGGTGCCAAAAACTTGCTCTAAATCAAAGCGGATGCCTTATCCGAAGCGAAGTACGTGCACATGCACCAACATCCCTCTGCCTTAATTTTGAAAGCCACAAGTTATCCAGAACCTCCTGCTCACCCTGGGAGCTATCAAAGACTCCCCAAAATATGTCGTAGCACAGCCAGCACGTACTCCTCCGCTGCGGCTGGTGTCACCCTGGTCAGCACAGCATCCAGATGATACGCACTCTGCATAGTCCTGCCTTTGGCCAGCGGTTCACCTTCTCCGATGAGCCAGAAGGATGCAAATCTGTCTTCTTGGTCCCAAAAAAACCCATGCATAAATATAGGACTGCATTAAGGACCTTCCAGAAGGTGTCATGCAGGCATCAGACTTCTTCAGAGTGGATTCAGACGAGGAAGTTTTCCAGGCAGGAATCTGAAGCCAGGTGTGAATTCTTCAGTTCAATGAGACTTGGGTGACAAAAAGCCTAATTTTAGAGTATTTTGCCCCATTGTACAATCCTACACTGCAGTCCTGGACAATAGCTGGGGCAGCACTAGGCTAGTTCCGAACTGACATACAGTGAGAGACAACACCTGCCACAAGCTCCCCTGAACGGGTGGAAAAGCGGAAAGATTATTCTCTTTGTTTATTTGTGGCAATGAGGCGTGCATATACACGTGGTGGTCTACAACCAAGGGTGGGTGGGAGGCGACAAATGCAAAAGACACTATCTCGTCCCCATGTGAAATTTCGCCTTTAATGTCAGAAGTAAAGGGATTTTCCCAAAAGAAGGGAGTGTTGTCCTTGCACCCCAGCAGACCACACCCTAAGTGCCATCGGGGTATCCTACACACACAGGCAGCTCCATTCAAACAGGGAATAATCACAGATCTTTCTCCTTGAAATGCCATTGTCCAGGGGTCTACAAAGAACCAGCTACACAGGCTGAACATCAAACACTGCCTGAAATCAGAAACCCTGTCGTTTTGATTATAGAGTCAAAACAAGGGTCTTCATGAGTTCGCTTGTCTTGTGTCACCCCAAAAGCATCTGCAGGACACCACATTCAACCCCACAGGACAGTTCAGTTAATTATGTCGAGTGAGTCAATACATTGATCAATTTATTAAATGATAAACAGAGTTTCTGCTTTCATCAGGGTTGTGAATATTAATTGATTTGACAGGCTGAAGCTTGGTAAAACAAGTAGAAGGGGCATCGGGGCATCACTGTATTAATTAGCCATGTTGAAGCTGCTTTTAGCTGCTTCCGAAGTTTAATCAATATGCTACATTTGAGTCCCAAAAGGCTTATGAAAACAGCCTTTGAAATCCTTTAAATTGTTGCCTCTGTGAGGTTTTAGACTCTTGGCGTGTTCTTGTTCTGCTGTTTTTCTTCCATTTTTTTCCCCTCCTGAAATCAATAGTAACCCACAAGGATTGGTAGGGGCGGGCTTTCTTATTTGTACCACAAATCTGCATTCACCAGGAATAGAAATAAAACGAAAAAGATCTTCTGTTTTAGTACAATAATAATAATAATCCTAGACATTAATGAGCTGCCCTCTGCCTTCCAGTTTCTATATGCAGTAAATTACCTCCATAGACTTAATCTGATGTGAATGGGCACAGCACCATTTAAATCATGTTTTCCTGAGCCCTTGCATACTGTTCAGGCTCTGATTTAATACAAAGTAAGGCTTAAGCTTGTTAAGACATTTTACTGAGAGGGAGGAAGGAGAAGGTGGAGCTGAAAATCAAGCCAGGAATGAGGCTGTGGATTGAAGAGCATGGAGAGACCTCAACCATGGGACAAGGTGCGGAGATGGGGAAGGCAGGGCCACTGCTGTACACTCTGTCTTGGCATTTCCTCAGGAGGGGAAAGAAAAGGAGCTGGAGGAGGCAACGGGAACACGGGATGGATGAGGAAGATATGAAAGCAGGGATGAATCTGGAGAGAGGAGGCGGGCTGGCCCACTGTTGTCCAATGCTCGGGTGACGGGGCTGTTGGGTGCATGAAAACGTTGCCAAGAAAGACCAGTTCACCGGGGAAGACACCGCAGGGAAGGGGATGAGGGGCCATCCTGAAGGCTGGGCCTTTGGGAAACGTCACTGCCCTTCATGCTGTAAGGCTGCCTGGGGAGGGCATGGTGTCCCTGCCACCAGCCAGCTTTACAGGGAGGTTGGACAAGGTGTGGTGAAGGCAGGCCCGTGCACGCCTTGCTGAAATGTCCTGGTGACCTGTCTTCCCGTAGCATTTTCAATGGCTTCGTGAATAACTCGGTGCTTGCCCAAGAGCCCAGCTGAATCTGGGACACCTCCTCTCCCAGGGGATGCTTGAGGGCTGAAGCCTTCGGTCTGTCCTCTGGCCATCGCTCCAGCAGACCTGTGAATATGCAGAGATTTTTCTGAATCCATGAGTTTCTGACCTCATAATTTGTCGCAGCGTTCTGCTATTTTGACTTTGCATCCCTTTTCAAGACAAAACTTCCCCAGATGTGCCCGTAGCAGGTTTCCCAGCACACTTCCCCCGTGCCTTCAGCAATTCCGCTTGTGTTGACTCCCCGAGGTCACCGCTACAGATGTCAACACCAGCACAGTCAACACAGGGAGACCAACAGTGCTCGAAACAGTACTCAGGGCCCCAGCATAATTATAACAATTACAGAGTCAGGCCCTGAGCTGTGCTTTCTGACGCACACATCTGCCACGCAGACTTCACTGCATGCGCAGATCCTGTTGTTAATAATGGAAGATGCCCCAGTCTCTCCGGGGGCAACACTCTTTGCTACGGGCAAGGTACTAAATCACATTTGAAGTTTCTAGGCCATAATATTTTACTTTTATTTTTGAGGAATAAAGTTTTAAAAAAAGTTTAAGGCAAATTTTCAGGCCTGACTACCTTGGCTCACCTGGAAATGGGGTAGAAAAGCAGGCAGCCTCGCAGTAGGGGAAGGCTAGACCACCCTGTAGTGATGGTGTAGAACTGATTAGATGAATCAGAGAAAAGTAGGGCTGAAAGGGACCCAGGAGTTGTGTCTGCCACCCCGCCCCAAGGCAGAATTAACTCTTCCCTTGTCACTGCTGGCATAGTGTCTCAGGAATATGAGAACATCTCAGCAACACCCCTGAAAATACCAGTCATTTCTCATGTCTTTGGATCACCAAGAGTTCCTGCTACCAATCAGCCCCAAATGCACAGTGACCCTCGGAGCCAGGAGGCACAAAACCCTTTCACCAGTGGTCTTTTGCAAGCGTAGGTTGGCCAGCATGTGTTGAGGACACCTCTGCTGCCTATTGTACCCCACCTCAGCTTGAGTGAACCCCTGCTGCAATTGCAGCATACAGATCCTCCTGCAGAAGATGAAGTGAGAGGACTCTGGTGGCCCATCAGGTCCCCCTTTCCAGCAATACCAACCTTTCCTGCCACACAGATCTGTGCTTGAGATATCCTTAGATTTGGCAACATGGCAAAATCCCCTTTTCCCTGTGGGGTGGTAGTTTGGGAAGCTGGTCTCAAAGCAATTTATGCATCCCTGTGATGAAATGGTTGAGCTCCTGAGTGTCTCTGTAGGTGCAGAATAGTCTGTACAAGGTCAGGACTCCCTCCTGGGCCACGGACAATGGCAGTAACTAACACTGATAGCCTCTGCTCAAAGGGACAGGTGTGAACGCTCAGAAGACCAATTAGTCTGTGACTCCACCACACAGGTCTCCCAGAGAGGAGGGCAAAAAGGCAAAGGTGTCAGAGCCAGCAGAAAGATACAGAGGAAGAGAAGGGAATGAAAACACAGGTTCTGCATCTGCGCGAGCTCCTTGCTGGCTTGCTTGCTGTTGGCAGAGCTTTGGAGGAAGAAAAAAATTGTTCCTGAAAGCAGACCACTGTGGTTCCTGCCTTGTGCATGAGCTGTAGGAAAGGCTGGATCTATGGCCAGGGCACCACGGCACAGACAGAACTGAAAATGGCAGTATTTGAGGAGACACCAAGGGAAGGCTGCTGGAAAGGTGCTCGGGCCATGAGGGTGGAAGACCAAAACTATGCTGATGGCTTCCAGCAACGTTGCCCAAACCTGTCACTGTGATTTTCCCCTGAAGACTCCTGAAGGGTTTGCTGGGTCCCCTGGTTCCTGGACCTCAAAGCAAGGAGTGAAGCCACTTGATGTGTGGGACATGGCAACGCTGCAGGACAGCACGAAGCAGCAGGGACAAGGCTGTCACACCCTGCATGGCTGCGTGAAGAAAGGGCTGAGATGGGTCACTGGAGAAGAGAATGACCCGACAGCCTCAAAACCGGTGTGGGGAGTGAGCCCTGTGCGAGCGCTTTACCATCTCCATCACTCCTCCTGATTACAGGAGACCAGAGGGAGACCCTGGAGGGAGCACTGCCATTTATGATGATTAGTACTTGGGTTGTGTCCAGCAGAAAAGCCGCAGAATACCTGTCCTTTGATGGCTGAGCCTGGTTTTATGCAAGGGAAGCCACGAGTGGTGCCAGAGGAAAGCCTGGTGAATACGTACGTAGGTATACATGGATATACACTCACCTGCTTTTGCATGGCAGCAGTGAGAGCTGTCCGCCCCATACCCGGCTCTCTCCAGTGATGGCACTGCCCCTACACCAGTCAGGCAGATGGGATGGAGACCCACCTTGTCTGTGGGGTGGGTGCTTCCTCTCCTGCTAGGTTTCCTCCTCAGGGTGGGAAAGCTCATTGCTGAAAAGAAAAAATACAGGCCTCGTGTCATCGTTAGTTTTAAAATTATAAAGGAAACCTTCCATCAGCACTGCCACAATTACCTTCCCATTTTCCTGCTTCACCTCATTAAAAGGAAAATGTTACAATTAAAGCACGGACAGGAGGAACAGATTAATGTTCTGTTTCTAATGCATTGATGAATCGGCACTTAGTCAAGGGGTTTAAAAGTATGAAACCTTTCTCAAGAGCCATCCCAAAAGGAACCCTTCCCTATTTGAGGGGTACTTTCTCAGCTGGGACTGGTGGTTCTCCATCACTGCTGCTAGGGGTGTATTGTACAGCCGTGTTTGCATAGGAGTGGGGTTTGCTCAGGCACATCTACCGGTGTTCCAATGGGGTGGTCATATGCCCCCACGATGGGGCTTTCTCCATGGTGAACCTTCTCCCTTCACATCTCAGGTGGGTTGTTTTGTGTGCATAGGGTATTTCACATGGAACTGAACATCACCCACTTTTATTCCTGCTTTTCAATCCCATTCCTCTCCTTTCGGCACGTCTTCGTTAGAGCCGTGGCTTTGTTCTGTCAATTACAAAAGCCCTTCAGGTTTTTATTCCATTTTTTAGGTCAGGTCCCCACTGTGCAAACAGAGAGGTGGAGAGGGGAGGGGAAGGGTGGTTGCCAATCCCAAAAGAGCAAATCCCTATTTTCTCTGGGATAGAGGCATGCCCTGTGCCACCCCAGGAGTTACCCTGGGGAGCGGGTGCACCTTCAGTGGACTATCTCCTGCGCTAAAACCCGCTTCAAAAGGGGCATAACAACGCCTGTAATCCATACCCATTTTCAACATATTTTCACCCTTTTCAAAGCCTTTTTTTTGCTGCCCTCGTGGCCTCGAGCTGTGACTTGGGGCCCGCTGTGCCCATGTTTGCTACGCAGTCGGTAAGTCCCAGCCCTCCTATAATGAAAATGTCACTAATGATAAATACTTAAAGGGATGCAATGCTTATCTTTATATTTACTACCCTGACCTTTATATATTTGGATTTTATTTTATGTTTTATGTGGTTTGCCTCTGCCTTTTCATAGACACACTGCGCTGCGGAGCAAGAAGTACTGCAACTGCTCCAAGATTGCCGCTGCATTATAAATACACGCACAGTACATACAATTACAGAACTTTAATGCCTGGTATAATTACTGTCTACGGTTTGCATTAATGCTCAGGGTGATATAGTGAAGTAAGCTGTTCAGACACCAAGAGATCTGCATCCCGAGGGGCAACGGAAAATCATTGCTTACGATCTTGCGATTAATTATGGTGCCTTTGGTGGAAAGGCTGAGCCTTCCCGAAGCACTTTGCACCCACAGTTGATTGAAATGCCTACACGGGAATGACGCTGATGTGCAGGCAGGGCGCTGCTTTATAACCCAGCGAGGGTATTCAATTTTTTATTCTTGTAATACTGAAAGGGAAAAATCGAGGAAAACAGCAGGCGTAAGGAAGAGAACGTGTGTATAACCAGTTGAAGCATCTTAAAATGTGATGCACGGACTTGCAGAACTTCTCCCAACTTCTCCCTGTGTTGCCTGACCCAAGAACATGCACTGGGAGATGCTGGGGGGCATGGGGAACTCACCCCGCTGCAGAGGGACCTGTGCCCTGGCTTGCCCTGCTCCCCCTGGGCAGGGCAGGGTGGGCAGCCCCCCCTTAGAGCCCTCCAGCAGCAGGGTCAGGATTTATGGGTGTTTAGCAGACCCGTGTGGACACGGCTGCCGAGAAACAGGGCATCTCCCACAGCAGCAGAGAGAGGGAAATGCTCCAGACGGTTGCATCTGCCAGCCTTGGCTGAGCCCCATGGCCATTTTTCCCGTCAAGGAGGGACCGGAGGGAAAGAAAGAAAGGAGTTAATAGGCTTGATTGGACTTTGCTGAAAAACTTAAAAAAAAATAAAGGGAAAAGAAAGTGCTGAGGCAGCTCCTTTCTGAGTCTTTGAACTTTAGGCTTTGAAAGGAGGTGGGGAAAATCTTAAGGAATTAACGAGGACTACTGGGAAATTACGCAGGAACCTTCAGCGCTCTCAGCTTGGAAAGAAATAGAAAAAAACCCTTTATATAGAGACTTATATATAGATACACACACGCGCATTTGCATGCACGTGTGTCAGAGTGTGACCCCTTCGGCCAGCCAGTCATCTTCGCCCCTCTGATTTTTTTTAAATGATATATTAATTATTGGTTTCTTGACACAGAGGCTGGGAGGGGTTAGAGCTGCCTTTCTCCCACGTTGCGGAGGAGGCAGAGGCAGCTCGGCAAAGACCTGGGGTTGTCACCGCCCTGGCAACATTTTATGAAACTGAGCCTTGATCAGAATAGGTCTCCTTTCAGGAAATATCAACTTTCTTTTATCAAAAAAAAGCCTCAAGATAAATATTCTTGGATGAAAACCTATAAAAAGCTCAGACTGACAAACTATTTTTTTAGGCACTTCTTTTTCTCCCAACAAGAATATATCTGTCAAGAGAAACAGATGTTCTCTATGAAAAACCTTCTTTAATTACAACTCTGTCAAAAAAACTGGAGACAGATTCCTCTTTTTCTCTCCCAAGCCCATTAAAATGTATGCGAATGGCCAAGGTTTTAAAGCCATGGGTCCTATCATAATATAATATTTAAATAAAACATTTCCCTATTAAGCAGGCTGAGTACCAGCGAAGCCGCAAGCTGCAATGCATGGACAAATTCAAGTTGCTTAAGGTTTCCTTTTTTAAAGGGAGGTGTCAAGCCTAAACTTGAGCCTTCTCTGGCCACGGCTGCCTGCAGGGCCTGTCTCGTTTTGGGGACCACCACTTCTGTGAACAAGATTTCTCACTTAGTCAGGTGCGATGAATCCCCCCTCAGGAGTTTAGGTCTTCTGCAAATCAAGCCAAATATTTGCATAGTAAACCAAGAGTTTAAGATCCGGCCACTAGCCAAGCATTTCTTTAAACTTCACGCTATTTCTTCGAAAATTCTCGCTGTGTGCCCAGTAAATACTTTCTTTAGTAAATGCATTAAAGCACTAACTAGCAGTCTTCACCTTCTTGGGGCTAGTCTGCTCTCCAGATGCTTGCAGACGATGGCAATGTGACAGAAATGTTAAAAAAGGTTTCTCCAGCACAGCACTTCCCTCAGGCTGGCACAATGCGTGTCATCCAAGGGAATAAAGTTCTACTGGAGATAGTGGCAGGGACGCGAGGAGG
>NW_010239256.1:174196-215044 GCF_000690775.1 Eurypyga helias
TTCTTTATTTATTAGTTACAGTAATTGGCTAGAACATGGCTGAGTAGTTGGATAAAAATAATCAATAGTTCTTGTCCACTAATGAATGATTTTCCAGCAGTCACTAGTGTAAATAGGTTTCATTAAAATAGCGAATCCTCCCAAACAAGAAAATTAACTGGAGCTTATGAAACCTATGAAATTGCATGGGTCTGACTGTCTGACAGAGGTGACAAATATCTGCTATTGTTATTTTTGGTAAACAGATTTTCTTTTCAATTTTCATTCTTGTCACTTAAATAATAACAATACTTAGCAAATCCATTATTCCTTTCCCAGAAATCTTCAAATGCAAAACGTGTCAGCCCCAACTCAGTAAAATGTCCCTTTCCTGAGCACCCCTTACGTTTGTGTCTGCTCAAGTCCTGCAAAGGTGCCCGAATAAACTGGGAATTTTAGAAGCTGAGTTTTCATACTAGCCCACTTCAGATGAAAGGGACTGGGCACGATGCAGCTGTTGCTTTTTGTGAATACTGGGAATAAAGTAGTATGAAATCCACCTTCTGCTAGAGGTTTTCAGACCAGAAAGTGGGTGTGCAGGGAAAAAAACAGGCCTTAGTACCAATGCTGCTGGAGCATTCTGGGGTCAAAAGACAGTGGGATAATAAAAAAGAGATTCAACTGCTCAGTTTTGCTAATTTTGATATTTCTTTCAAACTGTTAGGTTCACCTCCATTTCTTTTGTCCAAAGAACAAAACTCAGGAAAAAAAAGTTTGTTTTTGCGAGCCTGGAGCATGCATCCTTTTGTGCTAAAGGAAAGTGAAACTCCTCATCCGCAGCCCCGAAAAACCAAAACCCCAAAGACACCTGGTGAAAAGTTTCCCGACACAGTTTCTCAGTTACTGCTGGAAGAGTCAGGAGTCCTGTAGGGACCAGTGATGGTATTTTTGCAAGTGGCAAGACACATCTTAAGTCTCGGTGGCAGAGAAAGCTCTTGCTCTGCTTCTTGGTCTCAGAGGAGATCTCCTACTTTGTCCTTCTCCTTCTTTCTCCTCCTTCTCCCTCCCTTTCTCCTCCCTCTTATCCCCCTAAATCTCCGTCTCCCCTTGGTCTTCCCTCCCTTTCCTTCTCCCCATCGCACACTTGATGGAGAAGGCTCTCAAAGGCAAGAGCAGGTTTGGAGCACCATGTGTCTGTGCCAGCAGCATCGACCAGAATCCAGGGTTTCAGATGGGAAATTGCATTGGTAATCTCCCTTCGAGCGAGGTGCTCCCATTTTTCATGACAGCCAGTCCTTTTGGGATGTGGATGAAAAGAGAAAGCGTTTCATTTGCTCTTTGGAAGCGGGAGCTATAGATCAAGGCCCTGCTCATTCCCCTGAAGACTACAAATATGATTTTTGTGTGAGAATTGAGGCTATACTCTGTGAAAACTAAAACAGTTATCTACACTTTCATCTGGAGGTCAGCAGTAGAGATTTTTCTCCAACAGCTGGATAAATCCAGGCTGTTAGTGCCTCTCTTTCCCACTCTCCTTAGTTATTGCTTTTTATTACAAGAAGGATGAGGAACAAGCAAACACCTCTGCTTCCCAACTTTGCCCTTGCCTGTTTGTATGAACTGGCCAAACACTTTCTTGCTGATGGACCTGAGAAGCTTTGGTGCCTGTGATGCGGATGCCCAGGTCTGCTTAACGCTCACAGGTGGCACAGGAAGGGTTATTTTCAGAGCCTGGGTGGAGACGCAGACTTTTCCCTATGGTCAAAGAGCACCTCACGCATCAGAATGGTAGGTGGATTGGGTTTTCCTTCTGCAGAGCATTTAGGGGGTGGTGTCCTACTCCAGCCAGCATGTCCTCCTGCCATATATCACTTGTCTTCTGCTCTCTGTGGGTTGGTTTTGGGAAGATACTGACTTCTCCATCTGTCACATCCCATTCAGGGAACAGGGAAAGCAGATATTTTATGGACAACTCTGAGAAGCCCCATCACTGAGAGCTGAGGACAAAACTCTCTTGAGCTATTCCCCAGGAGGTAAGTTGCCTCCAGGTATGGCATTGCCTTCCTACAGCCTCCACTGGTGTTAGCCACTTCTCTGAAAAGTGGCTGTGACTGGTTTGCACTGGGCAAGCTATTGTGCTGGCTTCACCTCTTCTTAGCTACACGGAAAGCTGAGACCACAGCTCCCCAGCAGCCACCCGGGAGGCCAAGGATCTATGGGCAGCCAGACAGAACTCGTGTTGTCTTTGAGTGCCAAAGAGATTTGGGTAAATCTCTGTGGTTCAGGCTCAGCTCTGCGAGACGTTTGCTTTGCCATCAGTCACCCCAGTGCAAGTCCTCCTGCCGTGTTAATCAGCAGTCTTAGGGACTTTCCAGTATTGCACAGGAAGTCTTGTTACAGGGGTGGAGAATTGGGAAGGTGTAAGACAAAGCTAGAAGAGTATTCTGGCCATTGGAGCAGCCTGTTTTCATCATACGAACCCCTTTACCTCATAAGTCAAACCAAAGATCACAGTTAAAGTCGCAGGCATCACTTGAGCCCACGGAAGGTGCTTGCTCTTGGCTCTGCTACAGGGGAAGCCACTTCCCAGCCCCTTCCCTTGACCTCTCCCGAGCCACACAAAACATTTAAGATAGAAAATGCCATTCAAGTGACCTCAGCCAGAGTCCCACAGGTTTGACATTGTCTTGGTTTCACTGTCCTGGACAGCCTTGGCTACCATCCCTGTCCCTGTTCCCGCTCCACTCACCTGGCACAGGAGCTATGGGACTGGGCCATTTCTGCTCTCTGGGTCCGGTATCACCAATAATGTGTTTCCGAAGCCATGCTGCACTCCCGCCTCCGTGATCCTTGCAGCCGTAAATCCTGTGCCTCTGTCACGAACAGTGATTGAGCCTGTCTGGCATAATTTATTCCTTGGGAGCCCATGCAGTTACAGCAGAGATGATCACCCGCTCAAGGAGCAATGCTCAGGATGAAATCTTTCCCTCTTGAGAGCTCCTGTGGAAAAACACAGCATCCATAAGCCACCAGCAGTGGTATATACCCTATATCCGCTCCCCCTCCCCCTCCATGATGCTCTCATCTCCCTCCTGACCCATTCTCCTGGTACCACGGCTCAAGCTTATTTGCTACGCTGCAAGAAATGGAGGGTTGGAGCGGCCCTGGGGGAAGGACTGAATTTTGGCGCCTCAGCAGTCTGCTCACACCCATGGCCTTGCCCTTTAAGCAGCTCCATCACTAAATACCCCAAATTCCCCTCGCCCTGCAGAGCTTTGCCTGGTGCTGACACTGGGAGAGGGGCTCAGCCCAAACCATCGGATGAATAATTTCTCCCCAGGAGAAATCCCCTCCGTAGCATTCCCCGCTCTCCCCCCAGCCCCTCGCCTCGCTGCGGCTCTGGAGTCGAGCGTGAAGTGTGCTTTATTGTTTGTCACCTGAAGCACTTGAAAAAATTACACAAATCCATCAAAGCAATGAATCTTCGCAGCAGTGGCAAATAGACAGAGACAGACAGGCACTCATCCGGAACAAGTCATCCTTAAAAATTAATACAACATAAACAGCTGGCCTTTTGCTCCGTTTCCAGGGGGTGGCTGCCTGGTTTGGGCAGGTGATGGCTCTCGATAGAGGCGTGCCCTCCTCCAAGCCCCTGTCCCCATCATGGTGTCCCACGACCCCTCTCTCCTCAGCAGATTCTGGCGGTGCTGGGAAGGATGGAGCAACACAACCGTGAAGGCTGCGTTACACTGGTGACCGCCAACGGGGTGCTGAGGAAACAGGTGGATTTTTGGGAGTGCTGGAGCATCACCTCCTTCCTCCAGCCTTGGCCAGCTCCCTCCAGCCCTCCGTGCTCTCATCTGGTTTGTTGATGCCTCAGCAAGCTTGTAAACTCCTTAGGGGAGAGCCCGCGCTTGCTTTTACACCTGTACACTGCTTGTCACACTGTGGGCTCCATAAATAATAAATAGTGGTGTTTCTGTCTCCTCCAAGCTTTCATTTTGTTACCCAGGTATAATATATCTATCTCTATATGTGTCTGCATATCTGTATGTACGTTGTCTATGTGTATATAAACACAGACATATATATATATTTAGGGTATATATTACCATTATACGGACTTGGAGAGGATAGGTCTGAGGCTGCTGTGTGCAGGATGGTGATGGATCGGGTGCACACGGAGCTCCTCTGCTCCTGTACCATTCCCACACCCACGCGCGCATCCCATCACACTGTGCTTGCTCCCTCCTTTGAAGCCCTGACCCTTGCAGTTCAGCTGTTTCAATGAGTTTTGAAAGAGGCAAAACCCACTCTTCTTGCTCAATACTGGGGTTTTTTTTACAAAAAAAGCCTGTCAATGGGGGGAAAACAAAAAAAAAAAAATCAACCCCAGCTCTCATGTGAACAAAACCCAGAGAAACATGGTGATTAGCTTACCTGGGGGGAACGATTTTTATATGGGACTCTGTAAACCTTTAGAACACCAGTGAGCGCAGGCTGAGCCGGGAGAGCAGGCACACTCCTGGAGACGTGGCTTTTCCCTGCCGGTCACCATCTGGCTCCTCCTCCAAACTGAAAGGAAGGAAAACAGCAGAAAAGCAAATTGCTTTTGACCACAAGGATCCCTCTTTTGTTTGAACCTCTCCCATCTTGAGGGTTTTTTTATTTATTATTCTACAAAGAGTCGGCTGTGCCAGTACCTGCGGGGCTTGCCCTTGCCCTGCAGAAAGGCACGGGGATGGAGAAGGGGAAGGAAGATGGATGGATCTTGAATGGTTTCTAATTTATGGGGCTCCGTGGCTTCTGCTGACAAAAAAAAACACCACTTCAGGAGCAGAGATTAATCTGAGCCGGCAGGAGAAGGACAAAACAAATCATCTACTGCAGGAATCTCATTTGATGCCTGTTAGTAAGAGCACCGGGATGAATGGCTTTTGTAAAGACCGCACCGCAACATGGTTTTTTCCCCTTTTCTCCGCTGTTCTGCAAATTGAGGTCTATAAGGTGCACCACGGCGGCAACCCTGGGGCCGCTTTGGGCTGCGCCAATGTGGGAGCATGGGAGTCAACGCTCTGTGCTGGCTCTGGCAAGACTCGGTACCCAGAGGCGTGAAACGAGGTGTTTTGGATTGATGCTGGATGAAATTCGGAGCATGGGATATGAGAGCGACAAGAGACCTGGAAGCTAAGCGGACGCTGCAGTGGCGCTTGCATGCAGAGGGACAGGGGAGAGGTGGCCTCATGCTGCAGCATGCTCCCTCCGAGTGCTCTAAAAACACCTTTTTAGCCATGAGATCACCTAAAGGTCAGGGTGAAGGGTCAGGTTGTGAAGAAGGGGCTGGCATTCTCCAGAAATAAAAATAGCTGTGGAGGAAGCAGGGGCACATCCCGTGCCACCATGGCCAGGGGACTGGAGCGTCACAGGTGAACAGAGCCATGTTGCAACCCCAGGCAGCTCCTGCATCCACAGATTGGGGTCTGCGTGGCTCCGCAGCCATGCTGCAAGTCTCCTGGGAGCGCACGGCATGTGCTTCCAGAGCATCGTCCCCACACATCCAAGGAAGAGCCCAACCTTTATGAAAAAAAGAAGAGCACAGATTCTCAAATTAGGAAGACAGCAGGGTCAGGGCAGCTTGCAAATCCAGCTGCGGACTTGGAGGCGAGTCCTACACAGCTGTGCAGAGCCCATCCTTTCCCTTTCCATACCCCAGTAAATCCAACCCGTTGCCTCTGCAAACAAGTCCCACAGATGCTCCTTACCCTACCCACGAAGTTCAGCTGGACACAGCCCCAGGGCGTGAGCAGTACCTAGCACTCTTCCAGCGCTACGTGGTGCATCTCAGATCAATAGGGAATCAATTTAATTGATCCCTTCTTAAGGTGCAGTCTCGGAGTAGCTGAGACTGTGTAAGGTGCAGCTAAGCATGTACTTCCACAAAATAGTTTGTCAGGCCCCACTGTAGAAACTTAACGACGGCTGTAATTTATTGCTGACAGACGATATTTATCACCGCAGCATCCTCCCTTTCTCTTTCTCTGTCTCGTTAGGAATGACATCGATAATGTTTATTGTAGCTTTTAATTTTTTATCGTTGGTGTTCTTACCTGGGCTGATGATGGCTGGCTGGAGATGAGAAAAGGCTTTAGAGCAGACAGAGGCTTTGGTATGTATTCAAGGATAAATGATGAATTTAGGACATTCTTCTTCGTACAGGGTTTAAGCTGCAGCAAAGCCTGGCCTGATAGTGGGGAAGAAGTGGGGTGTTTCTTCCCAAAATCTTGCCCTCCCCTTCCTACCGAGTTTGTTAACCTTTGCAAGGTCTGTGGAGGGTGCTCAGACCCTGCACCCTCCCCAGAAAAAAACTCAGTGCTTAGCCACGAGCCCACGCAGTGGGGTTTCCTCCCAGTTACCCCAAAAAGCCATGCTCCTGTCCCAAAACCCATGCCAGGCAGCTCGCGTGACGGTGAGCGGGCGCATCCTCTGCAGTGGTTTCCACCAGAGTGCATCTCGCTGCTCGGTTTACAAACAACACTGCCGTGCCATCGAGACCACCTCCGAGTAAATGTTATTTACTTGTGTTTTCTGCACAATTTGCCATTGCCCCTCCACTAAACGAAGCTCGGCGTTCCTCGATAGATGTTTGCGTTTTGCATGCAGCCTCTTTTCACACCTATTAAGCGATGCCCTGGTTAAACCGAAATCTGTGAGCGTGCTGGCAGTTGCTCCGCTGCAGGGGGTTGTTCGCTGCCTACGCCTGAATATTCAGGTGTTGGGACTGGCTGACAGGAAGATGCCCTCGTGAAAAATGATTTATCCCAGGCAGTACTTCTCCACTGAGCTCAAACCGCTCGCGTCATCTCACACCTAATGCCAAGAAGCCCCTGGGCGACCAGCTTTGCCCCCACCCCACGTGGCCATTTCCAGAGTCACAAGGAACCTACTCGTGTCCCTAAAACTATCTGAAATCACATACACCTTGAATTTTTCCCTTTTTCCTTTTGTTTCACACTTTTTACCCTCAAGGGACTGTGCTGCACTGGGTTTTGAAGCCCTTTCCAAATGGGATATTCTCCCCCTCTTTCCAGACAAGAATAATTACCAACCCACTGGTTATTTTAGCATCATTATAGGAGTCTCTCAGACTAGCTGGTCATTTACAGATTAGATAGACGTTGCTTACATTGTTCATAACTGATTCTGGGATTGACAGTTTGGCTTTCACCCAAAATGTGGAGTCCCAATTTAGCATAATTGGAACTGAATAGCAGAGCAGGTTGGGGGAAGGGGCTGGTGACTGCTGACGATTTAGTTAACGCTGATTTTATTGATCCCTGAAAAGCTTCTGATGTTGCAGGTTACTCTTTATAGGGCAATAAAGTTTATAGTTTGGGTTGTCCTAGGGGATTAACTTCTACATGTCTTTAATCGCTCTCGGGCGATTGCAGAGGCCGTTGCCAGCCCCGGTTTGCTGATGAATAATCAGAATCCAAGCAAAAAGCTGAAATTCGGTTCTTGTCTTGGAATCAAAATTCCAGAAAAGCAAAGATGACCAAATTAGAGAGTAATCCCTCCCAAGTGTAGTATTTTCTTCCTTAAAAAAATATTTTAATTATTCTACTCATGTCCCATCCCATCCTTCTTTTTAATTCTTCTATTTCTTCTTTCTTATTTTGTCACACAAAATGTTGGAATTTATGATGTTCACCCTTAATATACTTGCAGCCTTTCTTGCAGTTGTTCTCCTGATCCCCCTCTGATGTAGGCTGGGATTGGTACCTCTAAAAGCATAAAAAGACCAAGCAATTTGTGCAGAGCAATAAAAAGAAAACCATGGCAGGAACAAGATAGGTTCTGGATCCTCAACTACCAGCACTAGTGATGGACCACTGAACTTTCAGTCAGATCCTCCAGCCCTGCTCTTAAAACACTGATTAATAAAATACCTGCCAAGGCAAGTGTTTAAACAAGGGCCAAGCAAGCACTGGGTTGCCATGTGCAGCTCAAAGAACCTGAGCAATTGCAAGATGGAAGTCTGGGGGCACTTCTGGAGGGGGTTGAGGGCTTCTTTCTCCCTCCCAACCCCTTCACTCCTTCCCCGTGATCGCTGAACTCCCTCTAATGTACTGCAAGAGCTCTGGTTCCTAGTCCTGTGACTTTGAGCTCATTTGTCAAACCCAGAGATCTTTATGAAAGGCTGTTAGCAGAGCATTTACTTCCCATTTCTCATCCTACGCTGTCATCACCTTCCAAGATTAATTAAGGAAAAAAGAAAAGACATCTTGTCTCTCTTTTGTTTCCCCCTTCCTTGCCTTTTTTTTTTTTCCTTTTTTACAGCCCCTTTCTCTCCATTCAGGTCCTGAATACTGCTGGGGAGCAAAACAAGCAAAACTTAATACTTTCCTCTGCCCTCTTGTGAATAATATATCAATTTTTTTTTCCTCCCTGTAAGTGGAAGTGGTTGGGTGAGCTTTGTCCTGAACATCAATTCTCTTGCACAGCCTCCGCTGCTTAAGCTAAGCCAGGAAAGATCCCAAATCCATTGAATTATGATTGCTACAAGTGCTCATTTCAGACATACAGCCCCAATCCCAGGGGCCGGTGTCCTGTCCTTGAATCACCTCCAGGGTCATACGATGCTATCCATCTCGCTCACCATGGGGTAATTAGGTGCTTTTGTTCAGGCACAGGTTCATGTACCTTCTCCTTGTACCATTTGCTTCCATTAGGAACCATAATCTATGGATATCATGGTGAGATGGTCTTTTCCATGGCCCCGTGTGCCTACAATCCCAAATGCAGTGCTGCGCTTCCTACAGCTCAGGCTATTTGACCTGCTCCCGAGCCTCCCCTGATCACAGATATGTGTGATTTATACTTAAAAAAATACCTTCCCAGCCTTCGGTCCCCAATCTGTCCCCACCTCCAGTAACCTCAGCCTTGGGTGATTTCATCCTCTTATTCAGTGGCAAACTCTTGTGTCACAGCAGTTTATTTACAGTTTGGCTGTTCTCGCAGGTCTGCCTCTCTCCCCACTCTGACTAGTTCACCCAGTGGGGCTGGACCCACAACACTTACAGTCCCTCTCTGCAGGCAGGCCGAGGAGACGCCTCCTCATGCATGTACCATCGCCGATCCAGGAAAAATGCAGGAAAAGCATGTGTCAGTTGGCATTTGCATCCCTCAGGTATTTGCAACATGCTCTTGTGCACATCCACAAGCCTCATCCCTGACATTCTGCCTCACAGATGTGTGTCAGCCAGAGAGGAGGAAAAAGCCATCTAGCTCAGACTCTGCATTGCTGACAGAAACCCCCAACCCTGCCCTCGCTGACGTGTGTGACAGCGGAAGACCCTTCCCTCCCCATGACATTGTCCCCGTGACACGAGATCTGCCACCATCATCACAAGAGTGGCTCTGGCTCCGTGTGCCGAAGTGAGAGCCCGCAGGAACAGAGGGCACCGCGGGGAGGGGATGAAAACATTTGTCCCTTCTCCTTGCTCTCCCTGCAACTCATACCATGCCCTCTCAGACCTCTCCCTGGTTTTGCTGGACTTCAGATCCAGTCCTTCACGAGCACAAGTCTAGTCCCCTGTTTTTTTGAAGCCATCAATCTTCACCATCTCTATAACCCCAAGCCACACACAGAATAAAGATGTGAAGCAGCAGATCCTCGCCTGATGTAAATCAGTACGGATCTCCCATCATCGGCAGAGTTAAACTTACAACCAGCCGGGGAGGTAACCCAAAATGCTGCTCGTTGGAGCAAAAGAAATTTCTGCAGTAATTAGATCTGGAGCATGATTACCCAAAGGGAAACGAAAAACAAATGTGGGTGACAGATATTTCCAGGATAACTGCAGTTATTAATGCTTTTCTCTACCAGTGACAGGCACAAGGGATTAGTATTGCCTGAAAAAGTCTGGTTTACTGTGGGAAAAAATGAGGGCTGGAAATGAAGCAAGTAGAAGGCCATATGCTGCTCGGTGTGCTTGTGGGGTCCTGGGAGGATAGCTTTAGCCAAAACAACAAAAGGCAAATACGTGAGGCATATGTGAGAAGAAACATGAACCTGTTGCTTATAAGTTTCCAGTTAAAAAAAGAAAAGGAAAAAAAAAAACCACATTAGGAACCTGTTATTCACAGTTGTACAAGCTCACTCTGAATTAGTGACTATCTGCACATGCCCCAGCACTGCCGAGCATGGCTGGAGCTTGGGATCAGCATTTTCAATTTCAAGCCTTGCGTTCCCTACAGCCTTGTCTTATTTGGGCAGTAGGATGAAATACCAGCCTGCCCTCTCTCTGCAGCGGCAGAGCTCAGCATGGAGGTGTCCATCGCCTCTGTGCTGTCAGCGGGGCAATGCCAAGCTGCCGCAAAGACCCTCCGCCCGCAGAACATCGCTCTAAGAGATCTGGTCCTTCCAGCAAGGGAACATGGCAAAAAAGCAGGAGCTGGCCTTGTGTCCTTGCTGCACAACTTGGGCAACAACCACCAGCTCCAAGTGTGACCAAGCAGGGCTGAGAGCTGCGTGCCGGCTGGGAAGGGTATGGGAATAGCAGGGCCTAATCCAGCCTACGGTTTGCTTTTGCATGTGTGCACTTGTAAATGCCTATCTCTGCTCCCAGAGAATCACTTGGCCTGTCTGGCTGCTGTGAACCATATGTGCTCACTTGAAAACATCCAAGCCTTTGTTTAATAAAAAGTCTGTGAGCAAGTAGGGCTAAAAAACCCAACATTAAAATGAATTTTTTTTTTCTTTTTAAATAAAAGGAGTGCTGAAATCTGGGGAGTAACTAGATTATTTTCTAGCACAGTTGTTTGTCAATAAACGTAATTTGGAGGAAACTCTTTTCTGGATTCTGCCCTGGTCTGTGCTCCCACAGGTGCTGGAAACAGCCTGGCAGACGTTCCACCCATGGCCCCATCTCTGCCTGCAGCTGTGTGATAACCTGACCACATTTACACTGAAATTTTAGCTAAAACCCAGATATCTAATAGACCATCCAAAATACACGGCACCATCACAGCTCTGAACCACAACCAAGCCATCTTACCTGCTGAAAAGCCACGTGTATCCTCATTTCCCCTATGGATTTGGTAGGATGGGCAGCTCCACAGTCACGGTACATACACGGGGCTCTGCTGAGGCAAGTCTAATTCATGTTCAGAGCACAGTGAAAGGCCACCTGCACAGACCCATCTTTTGGGTGGCAAGCTGTAGAACACCCCACCAGTACTGTGTGGGGAGGATTCCCATCACCTGGCTCATTAGGCAATAAGAAGGTGTGAGAAGCTATGGGGGAGGTGGGAATTGCCACAGCTGGGGGCAGCATCAGCATTTGGGATGTGGCCAAAGACAGGCAAATTTAGAAACAAAAGGCAGGAAACATCTCTGTTTGCTTGGCAGGTGGTAGCTGCTGTCAAATACCTGACAGGAGTTGGGTGATGCTGGATACCTTCCTGTTGGGGTGTTTCTAACTGGCTTAATTTTCCCTGTCCTTGGATTTGCCCCCCCACCCCGCCCCGACACTCCAATGCCCCCCACCTCCCGATGGTACCAGTACCATCACCCCTAACAGACAACCCCACCTGCTACAGCGTCTCATTCCGCAGGATGTCTGGCATATTCCAGCTTTCAAGGCATTTAAGGATGATTTGGCTTTTTTTTTATGACAAAATCACAGTCTGACACAAATTGACTTTTGCTGTTGACGCTCTGGTTCTCCACAGGATGCCTGGCCTGGAAAATACGGGAAGGGAAAACAGTACCAGTGGTTCCCCACCTGGCAGCTGGGCTTTCATGAGATCTCATGGAAGAGATGGTGGTTTTTAAGAGTGACATGTACCTCCCCTCTGTACTTGAAATGAACCTTGAAACATTCCTCCAGGTACCTAGGAAATGCCAAAGCCTGGGCTGGAAGAAAAGCACAGCCCCCTCCTATGAGACACATTCAGTAGAAGCCAAACATCTCACAGGCAATAATCAGAAAATCACATAAACACCAAAACCACAATGTTGAGAAGAACAGCAAGACAAACTCCCTCTTCCCAAATCTGAAAATTGCTTTTGTTCAGGGCTGGAAAAATCCTCCCTCAGTTGTGACCCAGCAGAGTATTTCATTGAACAGGGGGACTCCCCACCCTACCTTTAGGAAATTGTGACCTCTATTTGACCTGAAAACTGAAAGTCTTTGGCCAAAAGACAACTAAACACAGAGGGTGGTGGGTGCAAATTGCTGGAACTCTGATCCAGCATGGCTGCTCTTTGCCTAAAATAACAAAAAACCCCTCCCCAAAACCAAACCCCTCCATGTTTCTATCCCCCAAGATGAAGATGAAGAAAACTCCAGACAGCTGGAAAGACACATCCCAGGTAGGAGCTCCTGGCCCTCTTCCCATGGGAAAGCCAGATATTTATTTAAAGACAGGACTGAATTGCAACAGACACAGGGAAATGTCAAAATATTCCACAAGTAGGAAGGGGAAGGAATACAATTGTCTCTGCAGCCTGCGCATAATGAATAACTTACAGCCCGGGTGAAGCAACAGCGGTAACACAGCAAGTCAAAGCAAAGCGCTGCTAAATCAGGTGTTTACAGAGGGGAATAGCACTTCACGCCTTGGCCAAAACATCTTCGAGCAGGCAGGGTGAACCGAGCGCTGACAGGGCAGCGAGCAAAAGAAAACGTAGCCTATTATTCTAAAAAACATGAGGAGGGATAGTGAGAACTAGGCAGATGTGCCTTCCCCTGACTGTGGTCGTCTGGAAACGGAGCATCTTGCCTGAATCAGCTGTAGGAGAGGGCGGTGCGGCTGGTGCCACGCTCCCTCTGAAATACAAGGGAATCACGACAGCAAATTTAGGCTTAAAAGCTGAGTTTTGAATGGCTGAAGTTAGATGAATGACCACCCTTCTGCGTGCCATGTGAATGATTTGCAGCAGAGCAGAGGGATATGATGAATTAAAGTCTTTGACAATTCCTGCTTGACACCATCTGAGAACCGCTTTCCAGCAGAGACGTGTTTTGGGGAGGACAGCAGCATTTAGGATTTGTTTTTAAATCACAACTGAAACCTAGAATTAAATTTTGCGGCATACAGACTTGTACAGTCCTGCCAATTCCCATCATAATGCCTTTATTTATTGTCTCTTTCCTAAACACAAATGTGAGATAACTTCAATAGGCAAAGTAGTTCCTTTCAGTTGCCAAGAATTTCACTTTTAAAAATACTTACAAAAATATTGAAATTAGGGGGAGAAAATGCAGGAAGTTCTCTAAAAAGGGACAGAATAATTTTAGAAATCAGCTTCAGAACTGGCTGGATTCTGAAAATGTCTAAAACTAAAAATAGAGGGAAACATGATTTTTTTATTTCACACCCCTCAATTATTTTCTCTTTTTTCTGCTCCTCACACTGAGGTCACTTCTAAGTTTACATCCAGCCTACCAGCCTGTGCACAGTAAACATTTTTGCTGTTATTCTTGACTAACTGACAGCCCTGGGCGGCATCCAAGCACAACCACAACAAACTCTAGTAAGCCAAAAGCGAGCGTGAACACCGAAATGCCCCAGAGCAGCCTCGAAGCAATGTCACCACCACATTCAGTCCTGCCTGCATGAGGTCCCCGAGCCACAGAGCCTCCTGGGATTTCCTGGCTGGGGTCCGGCGGGATCAAAGCCCCAGTACAGGTGTCTGTCTCTGCTGGAAATACGTTTTGGGGTGTGCAAACTTCAGAACTGGCTGAAGTTCCACATCTGCCTTCCTGCACAGTCGTGCTGTCTGCATGCCGATGGCACCTTATGGGTCTAATGCAGATGAATGCCACTGCAACACCATAACCCCAACAGCGGTCCTTGGGCCAGGAGGGGTACAAATGTTTTGACCCTGTCATCCTCATCACTGAAGTCACAATGACAAGAGCAGCGTGCTGCTTCCCAGCATCTTGGCTTGTGGAAAGGTTCCCGCTGTAGACTTACCGGCTGCTTGGCATTTGGGAGTACTACAGCGTTGATCAAAGCAGGATGAATTAAAAAAGAAAAAAGGCAGAAACCATGATGAATTCATCCTTCACTGTGGCATTAGCACAACCCCAGCCCCGTCCCTCTCCTCCTCGTCAGCTGTGAAAAATGCCTCCTCTCCGCCAACAATTACCTGTTTCAGCTCAACCCTTCGAACGCCGGCCCTTCTGTAAATGGCAGTGGCGGCCCCGCCACCGCCCAGGCGCTCTGCCCGCCGCGGTGATGGATGAGCCCCGGCTCGGCCCTGCCGCCGCAGCCATCTGCTGCCCCGGACCCCCTCCCCAGCCCCCGCCAATTGACACGCTCCTTCCTTCGCTGCGGATCAAGGGCGAGCGGAAAAAAAGTGGCAGTGATAAAAGGCGCCTGGAAAAGCATGAATTAGCCCACGGAAGAGAGAAGATGAATGAAAAGGCGTAGGGTGGGAGGAGAGGAGAGGAGAAGACAGAAGGAGGCGAAGGGAGGGCCTACCTGGCCCACGTCCAGGCCCCTTGCTGTGGAGAGCAGTACCCCCCCAAGGTTTATTAGGCTCCTGTCGGTTTGTTTGCTTGCCCGTGGCGAGCCCTCTTTGCCAGGACAAGCACACTCCTGGGCTCTCTCTAGCAAGCACAACGTGTTCTGGCTGACACACTGCTCACCATTATCTAGAAGGCATGGCAGAGCAGGGCGCTGGATTAAGTTATTCAAACGGCAACTGTCTAGAACAAGCTGAAACAGGATGATGCTGGGCAGTTAAAGAAAACTTCTGCTTCGGTGCCAGGGGGACCAAAGGAGCAGGTGTCTTGCTAGCAGGAAGCCAAACATCACCTCTGGATTCCTCTCGTTGTTCTATGGGATGAAGTAAGGTGTCTGAGGGTGGGAAGCTTCAGCTGCAGGAGTTTGGGAAGTCTTTGGAAACCTGCCTCCATCCTTAAGGAGAGGGAGATGCAAGCCTCCGAAAAATCACTGCTTTGCTGACAGTGCTTTTCCAGGCTGGGTGGATCACTTCCACCTCCAGAGCAAACCGAGAAAGATCTGGTTGTCCAAATCGCCACAGTATTTTGCAGGTTTATCATGTCTTTAAGACCTTCAGCTTGAGGAGGATAGCTAGTTATTTTCACTAGAAGCTTTGGATTAAATTTATAATGGTAATAAACCCACTTCACTTTCCGGGTTTGATCCCAGATTTGCCCTGAGCTACTCCAGTCAAGGGAAGCTTTATGTCTGAGCTGAAATCCGCCTTCAGCTGGGATTTACAAACCAAAAACACCTGACAGAAGAGAGGTTGGCAATTCTAAAGATGCTCTAAAAACGTTCACCCAAGCAGAAACGGTCCCACAAGAATTATTCCCCCCACGCAAGCCATGCCAAACCCCAGGACACTGGCCTTGCCCAACTGTCAGCTCAGTTTCTGATGCTGAGCAAATCTCATTAACGGGCGTCATAGATTTAGGGAACACCGTTTAAGGGCCACAATAAGGCAAGCCCCTTTAAAATGAGAGATAAACCATTCTCTGTTTCAAGGCACACGGGTTGTAAGGAAGATATAAACACCAACATGCCTCCCAGGGATGCTGGAGAGAGGCCAGGCCCACAGCACACCAGCTTCTCGCTTGCACTTGTCTGTTGGGATGAGACCAAGCATCATCTACCAGCAATGAATAATCATTTCTTAAGAGTGGTGGAGGAAACACCAAACACCACCACCCCCACCCCCTCCTTTCCCCAGTGTAAGCCTATTGCCAGCATTAGTGCAATAACAATTACTCAAGCGAGGATGCCAGTCAGTGGAGCGAGTCCTTTTGGGGTAGGAATAGACCCTTCCATTTAGGAGCAGATTTGGCAATAATGCAATAGAGGAGGCTTTCAAAGGCACATTTGGCCCCTGCAAGGTCAGGACTGGTAGTGGCTTAATGGCTTTTGAGGAAAAATAGGGCTTAGTCACAACCACAATTTTTTTTTTTTTTTTTTACAGTATCAATGTGAGTGTAACGCATTAGGGGTCAGGAAGTTTTCATTCCAAAAGCACATTTTGGAAAAAACACATGTTGTAAAAACACATTCTTCCTAAGGTTTCACAGGTTCTGAGTATTTTTGTCTAGAAAGGACAAGTGTTTTCTGATGGACAAAAGTTTGGGAGTCAAAGAGAAAATGGTGGCAATAAAGAGAAAATAACATTTCCCTATTACTCTAGTTTTTAACACCTTCTAATTTTTGCAAGCCACCTTAACACTTGTGAGCTAAAATATTAATTTTAAACCAGAGAAAACATTCTTCCCCTCCTTCCTCCTCTTCCCCCAGTCCTTTTCTCGCACATTTTTCTCTAATAGGAAAAGCCGAATAATCCAATTTGACGTTTTGGGATATATTCCCTGCAGGAACTGTAGAAATGCCACCTGCTACCTGCATGCTAGATCTGATCACAAATCAACAGCACCCAGTGCTGTGCAGGATCTCTTGATATTTTAATGGCCAAGGCATGTCTGGCCACTAATGACAATACATCCTACGTATTGTCATTACGCAGCCTATGTGTTTTTCTGTAAATGCCAAAAGCTACCTTGCTATTTGTATCACTCTTAATTGCACCTCCTTAATTACAGGAAGTGAAATCATTAATTATATTCAGTGAAAAGTTCTCCAAAACCTTGCACTTCAGGCTTGGCTCTTTTGCAAGAGCAGAATTACCCTTGGGCAGGGCATTTAGGGGGCCTGTGCCCAAGCTCCTCTTCATGCCCACGGTAGAAGGCTGGTTCACTCCCCACCTACTGACACTGCGTGCTGCTCCTAAACCAACTGAGCAGCATGAATAGCTTAAGCCTTCTGCTGACCCCAGCTGCCAAAAAGCCAAGTACTGCTGACAAAGACCTGGAGGACTGCAGGTTCCTAACCCTGGCTCCTGAAGACCTGCTGTCACCAGTAGTATTGGGATAAATGCTAACATTTCTCAGCTGAACCCAAAAACATTGTAACTAGGAGAAAAGATGCTAAGGGACTGCATCAGGCTCTGCAGTCAGGACCTTGTGCAGCCTCCCACCCTTGGCCCAGGGCAGGATTGCCAATGAACAACCAGGCAACTCCTAACTTGCCACGAACACCCGGGAAGGACAGGGAGGCACTTCTGAAGATTTATAAAGCACTGCCCTACAAGACTCCTTCATATCTTCTTCTTTCAGGCATTGGTCCTGACCAGTGTTCACAGATGCAGGGAAATAAAAACCCAACCTACACATTCACAGTTGAACACATTGCTGAGAAAGATGCTAGTGCATAAGTGAATGTTACTGCAAGGAAAACCCATATTTCTATATTTCCAGGAGCCTTTTTTATAATTATTATATCAGCCAGCAGGGCCAAGAAACAAGAACTCACTTAAATTTTGCATTACAGTGCTTAAAACACCAGGTTAAGGTCCACACCTTGGCTGGCTGCTTTGCTCTCAAGAAATCAGAGGTCAAATGGTTGGGTACTCACCTAAGTCACACGTCACGTTATGTGGCACCTCTGAGTGAGTTGGGAAGCCACTCTCCATCGGTGAGTTCCCCTCGCCAGGAGCTATGGTACTTGTACTTTCACTGGGTTATAAACCAACTGAACCTGCACTGAAATAAGAAAGTTTGCATTATTTTCCTTGAGAAGCCAAGTGACCACAACCTTTCTGCTCAGTACTCCATGGCTGGAAGAAAATTAGGTTCAATTTCCAAGGCTTCAAACTAGGAAAAATACCCCAAAACCCAAATCACACCACAATAAGCCCAAATAAAAAAATGAATTGGGTAATGTTGGTTTAAGTCTCAGCCTCAAACTTAGGAAACACAAATACACTCTCTATAAGCAGTCCTGTTTGAAAGCAAAGAGATGTTGACAAACGTGTCCAAGGGGGACACAGCTTCCTGGAGCTGCAGAATCCTACCTGAAGGGATGCTCTGAGACAGTAGATCCACTACAACATCTTTGGTTTCCACCATCTTTCTGTTATTGCACTTCCACAAAGACCAGGAAGGGGTGAGAAGCCCTGGATGTAGCTCTCCATGCCCTTCTGACATTGGGAGAGGAGCATCTTGACCGTCTTTGGGCCAAGCTGTATTACAAACAGCACCAGAACCATTTACAAGTCTTCAAAGTTTCCACATGATTATGTCAGCAAATATTTGGACTAGTAGTGCTGTTAGTCATTATTCGCAGTTCATTTTCTCTTATTTGTTCTCTGTCTTTTAAATAATAAAAAAGAGAAAGCCAAGATGACAGCTCACAGTATTCACATCCAGGAGCAGAAACGACACCTGTTTTATCAGCAAACACCTCGCTTGCACACAGCCAGCCTCTGCAGCTCCCTGGGAAATGCTGCAGCAGAGGCAGCCCGTGCCAGGGAGGAATTTGGGCCCCTTGCTGGGAGCCATGCTGCTGGGTACCATGACTGCTGTGGCACTGACGGGTCCCCAGCATCTACTGTGAAAACCCCTCTCCTGGCCTGGCTGCGAGTGTCTTTCTGGATTTACACCCTGGGGCAGAGAAACAAGAACGAGTTCCCTCATTCCAGGTCTCCCTGGATTTGGGGACTTTCCTGCTTCGTTGCTATTTGGCACCTAATTTGGAGGCCTGCTCGTGGCAACAGCTGTTACTCAAGCCCAGGGCTTAGCACCATTAATCATGTCAGAAGGCAGCAGCATCACCTACAACAGGAAGGGCTGCAGCTGGCCACAGGTGTCTGTAGAAACAGCCCCCAAACATGTTCAGGGAAGGGCTTACACCTGCCCTGGTAAGTGCAATACTCCCTGGGCACAGAGGCACGAGAGGAGCTATTCAATACCTGAAGAGCTCCACAGTAATGCTGGCATCGAAACTTAGGCTTCTTTGTCCCAAAAAAACCCTCTCTCCAAAACACCTACAAATTGCATCTCCAGCAGCCTGTTTCTCCACACCTCCGGTGACTCGTGCCTCCGGCTGTGTTGAAAGCAAACATACCGAGTGGTGGTGGAAGGGCTGGGCAGCATCCAGAGGTGAGACAGCACTTGGGCAGAGGCAAGCTAAAAGCAAACATGGTATTATTCCTTTAGGCAGAGTCATGGCTTAGTGAACAGGGGGATCCCAGAGCCAGCACCTTTGCCATCAGGGTCATTTCTGCCTATCCTAACACCTTGCTTCCAAGACACAAACGGGTAAGAGCTGGCTCCTTCCAAAATGCTGGCCCAGAAAATCTAGACAGAAAATGTCAATGTAACTTGCATTTAGGTTTCTGGAAGCATTCCGACTTTAAGAGAACCCCCACAAACCAAAGCATCTCTCTAAAAGGCAGAGACATCTCAGGGTGGGTGTTTCAGGGTGCCCAGTATCAAGAAAAGGGGCAATGGGCCCAAAGTGGAAAGCAGGAAATTCCATCTCAACACGAGAAAAAGCTTCTTTAAGGGTGCTAGAGCACTGGAACAGGCTGCCTGGCAAGGTTGGGGAGTCTCCGTCTCGGGAGATATTCAAAACCAGCCTTGATGCATTTCTATCCAGTCTGCTCTGGGTGAACCTGCTTTGACAGGGGGGTTGGACTACATGATCTCCAAACATCCCTTCCAACCCTGACCATTCTGTGATTTTGCCCTGGCACCTGCTCCCTTGGATCTCAGCGACATACGGATCTACACCAAAACCCTCCTGAATCATCACATGAAACCCTTCCATCTCCAGAGTGGTATTTTTGCTTTACACAGTCACTTGTAGAGATGGAGAAAGGATCTCGTTTCTGTGGACTTATTGTAAACATTCATACTGAGAACAACTGGGCCTGTCTGCGGAAGTGATTTCATACATCCTTATCGACAAGGAAAAGAGAAAAACCCCAAACTGGTAGAAATACTTGGCCCAACAGAAATAAAGTTAATGTAGTATGGCAATATCCCAACCAGCCTCTGTTTACCACATAGTCTCTCCTCTGAATCATGCATTGATGTGACTATTAATAATGCACTGTTATAAAAATCCATCCTTGTAGGAGGAAGGATGCTGTCAAGACTCAAGCAATTTCTTGTTTTCAGTGAAATATGGGTAACATTTGTGTTGTGTTTTCAATTCCTCTTTTCAGGTTACTTTCCATTTCCACTTTAATAATAATCCTTATGCCCAAAAATAGCAGCTCACTTCCACAATTGGAGTGACCTTTTATATTACACGTGGATTAGCACGAAATAAGCAACTTGTTCAGTTTACAGCTGACAATAAGTACTGCTGCTTTCACCTCTGCGGCTTTCAACAGATTAAGTCAGTCCCCGTTACTTCAAGTTTGCTCATGGGGAAACTGAGGCAGAGGGCAACAAAACCACTTACTCGGCACTGTCAGCAGGCCAGGCCAAGTTCTGGGTGCAGTGCTGGGGATGCAGTCTTCCTTGAAAATAAAATCTGAGTCACAAAGAATGCAATTCACTCAATTATTGGCATTTTTTAGGGTTCTTTTTCCTCCTCCCCCCACCCAAAATAATGAAAACTGTGTCTCTGAAAAGAGACACCTCTCTTCCATTTCAATTCTAATATTTCAAAAATGCCTGTTTCTTTAGAAAGCCATAGTTTGCTGTTAATGGACTTTGAGGTTTTTTCCGACAAGACATTTTTCCTTCAGGTTTCACACTTGGTTCAACTGGGACATTTCCTACTCTAGCTGCCATAAGTATCCCTCTTAATTTTGTATTTTCTGAGAGCATTTGAATTCAGTGGGGACTACAGCATCAGGTAACACTTGACTTTAATATTAATAGCTACTTTTTATTCTGGAGTTATCTGGCTTAGTTTAGAGAAGATATTCTCCATGGCAAAGTCCTCGTGCCTTGTTTGACAATGGACTCCTGGAATATTTCACTATTCCTGTCTCCTTGGGCTGCCTCTTCCGAGAACCCATGTTAATATTTCCTAAACTACTGTAAGATCTACCTAGCAATTCCAGGCAGGATTATTTTCCTGGCCCAATCTAACAAGTTTCCAGATGTTTTCCCACAAAAAGAGTCAAAGTGGTGTCACATTAAATGTTTAAACCTTTTAAGGAAGAAATTCACCATGCACACCTACCAGGGCTGATAGAGACGGGGAGAAAAGCAAGCTCAGCATGACAGCTGCAATACTACTCAGGCTACTGCTTCTCAGAAATCAACACGTCCCTATGCAGGGAGCTCAGATTTTGTTGCTGTAGCGTTCAGGGCTATCCCCGGAATAAATGGCAGCTGCAGAAAGCTCTTATGTCCTCCATGCTGCAGCCAAACGGTGGAGAGCCATCCAATAACCTAACTGCCATACCGGAGCAAACAGACAAGCGGGCACCTCAGCACGATTAGCTGAGGGAAGGAACAGCAGCGCTGCTCCCAAGAGTTCAGAAATCTTCAGACAAATCAGAAAAGCGAGGAGAGCAGCCTAAAAAATAAATTTAAAAAAAAGAGATATATTAAAATAATAATTGAATGCTGCATCTTACTTGCCCTGGGATTCTGTCATGTCATTTGGGTGCATTTTGGTGATGCTTGCTTGCATTTTCAAACAACCTGCGTGGATGAGAAGCATTACAAACAAAAAGCTCTCTTCTATGCACGTGAGCCCAGAAACTGGGATCTCTACAAGAAGCACTGCAGACAAGATGGGCTGAGCTCACCAAGCAAACCCATGGTGATGTGGCAGGTCCAAGGTCTAGCAGGGCAGTTGAGCCTGTATGCCAGGGTTCGGATCACTGGGGTGCATGGCTGCCACAGTTATGGTTGCAAGCAAGGACCCAAATTATCAATCCACTGCCTTCTGTCCAAAGAAGGAGAGGCCAAGGAACAAGAGGGAAAGGAGCCCACAGACAAGCACCAAGTTCTTCCTTGTGCATGACCTAGCACCAGCGGCAGGGTGGCCCAGTAGGCAGGAGCACGATGCCCACGTTTGCCAGGTCTCATTTTACCATGGGTGTCCTGATCTGGCCATCAAGGCTTGGAAAAGCAGGTCCAGCTCCTACTATTTTTCTCTTTGCCCATGGCACTCAGCTTTAGGCCCTGAGCTGACCATCTGGGGACCATAGAAGGTCCAAGCACTCAGTGCCCATGTCCTGCAGCCCTCAGAGAACGTCCTCCCTACCGGGGCATACAATCCTTCATTGGGAGAAGTAATCCATATTCTCTCAGTAATTTTTGCGCAAGAAGTGCTTTAATATCAAACAAAACACATGCTTAGAGTTTTCAGTCTGCTCCATTACCACCCTTGATGAAAGAAAAACTTTCTTCCTGCTTTTGAAATGATTTTCCACCCCCTTGGCAAGACCTTGGGCTAGAGACAGACTAGGAAGCACAAACAAAACAACACAAAAAAAAAAAAAAAAAACCCCCCCAGCAGTTGCATTTTTTTTCCTTTTTTTTTTTTTTAAGAAAAGCTTATTTTTCCCCTCAAGATCTTTTCACTTATTGCTACACTAATACTATTCTTTTTCAGTATCCCCTATCTCACTCGTAGAAGATTAAATATGATGGAACATCACGCCAAATGTTGCTTGCATGCATTTTAACTCAGGGCACCTAACTGGAGAGAGTTAAGGAGCAGGTTGTGCCAGGAGGACTAAAGCAACAGCAGCTTCTGATCTGATGGGGAGAGGGGAGGCTAAGGACACCAAGGAGATGGTGTCAGGGCAGTAACTGCTCAAACCAGAACAGCCAGCGGCAGATGGGATTGCCTGACTGCACGCTCAGCTCCAAGCATTGCCCTAATTCTGAAGAGCATGTGCAAATCAGCGCTAGACCAGGCTCCAGCGTGGCCCACATGCTCTTTTGTCTCCTGGCACACATCCTCTGACAAAACAGCCTCGGGGCACATGGGTCACCCGCTTGCACAGTGTCAGGGCTGTTGCTTTGAAGGGCTGCCAGAAAGCCCAGGAGGCCCCCATACCCCACAGACACAGCTAGTCACGGTGACACCAGTGGTTAACAGCCACCTCTCATGACCAGATGCAAGGCAGCTTCATAGGGTGCAGCTGGGATATCTTCTCTTTATCCTCATCTTGATCTCCATGCAGTGGGATCTAGTTTCTCGCCTGCCTTTTTCTTCTGCAAACCTATTACCCTTTTGAGGGGGAGCAAGACCCACCGGAACTGGCAGATACCCATTTTCTTCCACAGGCAATGGGGCTTCCTCCAAGCCTAGGTCTTGGCCTCTCTCATCATGACTTAACATGAGTGCCTCTTCCACTTCTCTCTCCATCTCCCTTGCACAGATTCTTCCAGGAATTGGGATCTCCTGACAGCCTTGAAAGAAACAGCCCACATCCCCTACATCTCCTTCTGGAAGTGGGCCTGGAGGGCCATGATGAAGATGACCTCCTAGGGAGAAAGCAGTTCTTCCAACATAGGCTGACCTGAGGGCTTGTGGACCTCCCAGCTGCTCTCCATCCCACCCAGCACCCAGACCAGCACCAAACCTGCCCAGAAGCTGATTGCCTGCACTGATGCGAGACTTAACTTTCACCTATGTTAAATGCTACTTTGAATAATTTATTGGTTATTTATTCTGCCTGAGAGGAAGGCCAGACCATGCATTTAAATGGAAATACTCTTTGCAAAAGCTACAGGAAAGATCAGTAATTACTGCTGTTTCTCAGCTGGACCAAGTTTTAAAGCCAGGCTGCTCAGGAAGATCTTGCTGTTTATCTCAGGTCACACCAAGCTGCTCTGCAGAGGGTTTCCCAGAACATGCCCGAAGTATGTCCCATGTCCCTCAGTAACCTGAGCTCAGCACTGTCCCCTGGCCACCACTCCTACAGAGGCAGAAAGGGCTTCTCCACACTTCAAGAAACACACCTGGCTTGCAAACTTTGAGATTAAGCCATGTCAACCTTTTGCCTTCCCCCTGCCCCAAGCTTTGCAAGCTGCTCTGTTCTGATTCGGGGCTGCTGACTTTCACCATCTTCAGAGAGCAGACACCCAAGGCACTGTCCTGCATTACAGGAACAAGCAGGAGGCAAAAACTTACATGAAACAGATAACTGGAACAGATAACAGACAGTGAAGGACCAGCAGGTCTGCTGAGAGATGGTGTCACTGGCAAAGGTCCCCAAACATGCTTAGCTTTGTCCTACAAAGCTGTACAGACATGTACAGCTGTACATGACATTTGATTTTCCAACTGCAGCCCTCCAAAAACATACTTTATTTCCTGTCAAAAATCAAAGGCACCTCCAAAGTTTTGTTTTGGGGTGGTTGGTTCTTTTTTGGTGTTTTGTTTTGTTTTTTTTTTTTTTTACCCATTAAAACCCACAACATTTTCTGTTGCTTGAATTACTACATTTTAATCTATTTTTCAGTGAAACCCATCGTATTATCAGGTTATGGCAGGACTAAGGGGTAAAAACAGGGCCCTGAAACAGTCCACCACTTCTGACAACCACTTTTGCTACCCTGAAACTAAGCTTTTTCGATCAAAAGCAAGTTTTATGCTTCTCTGATTAAATCCTGCCAGCTCCACTCGTGCTGACGACACCAGCGTGTACATCTGCAGCACAGACTTCTACTGGGATTTCTGTAGAAAGACAGACTTGGGTGGGTTTGATCCTTTAAAAAAAATTGTTTGTTAAACTTAGCAGCATCTACTTTCCTCCTAAAATAATGTCTGCAGCAAAATGATCCTACTGGGGTCCATATGAAACAGCAGCACCATATAATTAACTAGGATATAGTAGAGATATTGGGGACTTTGGGTGATGATACTGAAGAGCTGTTCTCTGTTATAGGCAAACAGATCACTACATTATACAGGGAAGACAAAGGATATTTATTACTATTGTGTTCAAGGAAGGCTTGGTTTAATACACAGTAGTGAATGGAAACCCACAAGTGAAATAAAAATCCTCTAATTCACATCCTCACTGTTAAAATTACAGATAAAAGAGTGATCTTGGGTGTACAAAAGCCAAGCAAAATAGCAGAATAGATAAAAAATAATATATATATGGCTGAAATCCAAAGTACCTCAGACAAACCCTATTGGATGAAACAGTTTATCATGGAGGAGAGAGGGAGGAAGAATGAAGAGGCCACAGCAGAAGAGGATGAATGATTTTATGGGCTTCGATACTTAATGGTCCAACTGGAAATGACATGAAAGTCCCTGATTTTCAAGGTGACTGGTTTGAGCTGTCTGAAACAGACCTTCTATCATCACTGACCACTCTTGAAAATCTCAGCAAGGTACTCTGAAGCTGTCCCCAGAGACCTACCGAGCAAGAAGGCAGTAGGCCTCCAAGTTTGGACCCAATCCAAACTCTTCAGGCAAAGGCTGATCCTGGCAAAGTTTCTGCTTTGTAGTTTGAATCCAAACAGCTCCTTCATGGTTTCTGACCCAGGATTAGAAACATTTTAATTCAAGAACCTAATTTTTTTTTTTCTTGTTTAATCCCAGCTCTTGGGAATCTAGGGGTTTTTTTTGTGTTTTTTTTGTTTTGTTTTTTGTTTGTTTGTTTTTGTTTTTTTGTTTTTTTTGTTTGGTTGGTTGGGTTTTGTTTTGGTTTTTTTTAATAAGTTTCTTCTTTATCTCTTATCTGGGAGAAATTCTACTTCTTTGCATGTCATGAAACCAAAGACATGAGCAAAACCTACTCTTACCTGCTGGGAGGACAGACTAGCCTCCCATCCCATCCTGATCAGAGTCCCACGCTGTGATTGCTCAGGTGGTGTCCACATGGGTGAGTTTTGGCTTGGATGCAACAAAATCGTTAGCGACTTCTGTCATTTTTGCATCTCCAGCAGCTTGTCCAGTGCAATTGCCATGATGAGGGTGTGTAGGGATGGTCCAGACACTTGCCATAAGGAGGTCCCTGGCCACACTCTGACATCTGACATGAGCCAGGCAGCAGCTAAGGGTTCCCACCTTACCCTTTCTTCTTTAGGGGAGCATCCAAGACACAGAAAAGCCACCAAAACCACCAGTAACAGACCTTGCTTTTACCTACTATCAGTTGGGTGCTCTCAAAATGAAAAAGCACTTCTGTAGCAATTAGCTTTGCTTGAACATAGCAAATGGACTCCAGGGCTAAATGGGAATTGGTCCTGGGCTGCCTTCTCCACATGAAGGTTCACCATCATGAGGGTACCCAGACCTTCTCCTTACCTTATGGGCTTTCAGTTTTACAGACCTCAAATCCTTGGGTGCTCCAGTACCCTTGGGCAAGGCACAAAGAACAAAATCCG
Source organism: Eurypyga helias (assembly GCF_000690775.1). NCBI lineage: Eukaryota > Metazoa > Chordata > Aves > Eurypygiformes > Eurypygidae > Eurypyga > Eurypyga helias. Next base: position 200,350 of record NW_010239256.1, read on the forward strand.
AAGCAGTATGATGGAAATCACTGGAAGGGCCCTTCAGACTCCTCCAGCACTTGTGAGTGCTAATTGCCAGCAGTCCAATTACATTCATGTCTCTGATGGATTTAATTGCTGAGTTGCTGAAGAGAGAAGTGACCTATTATGGATCATTGTTTACAGCAAATTAGTTCAGAAATTCCCATCTTTCTGCCTGTCATGCTCAGAGGGCAAACTCCCCCAGCTCTGCCACGGAGCCAGCCAAGGACTTCACTAGCTCTTACAGACACAAGCTCATTCATGAGGAAAAGCCGAGCAAAGACACATCTAGGGCAGAGACACAAGTCTGGCTGCTCAGTAGAAGAAAGCTCTAGAACGAAAGGGGTCAGAGAAAGAAAGCAAAAGCTTAGATGAAACAAACAAAAAGCCCAAGAAAAGATGTTACAGAGGTCCTGTAGCAGCTGATGAGGGGGGATGACACACATACACCTACAGCATAGCTCAGACCAGACCTGAAGGCTCAGACCTGAGCTTAAATGGAGCTGGTGGAGCAGCAGACAGAGGATGGGTGGGTGGAGGTCCCAGGTGAGGCTGCTCAGGGCAATTAATGCTTACAGGGCCCTGAGAGCTTGAGAGAGGGGATGTTTGCTTCTTGAGGAGTCCCTAAAGGTCACAGGAGAAAGTTACAGGACCTGTAAGCAGTTTCAAAACTAAGAGTAAATGAAGGAATGGAGAGGGAACATTTCTCTTTGCAGTACATATATGGGGCTGGGCTGAAAAGATATTTAGGACAATTTTGCATTTCTTCTAAATGGGGTAAAAATTTATTTCTGATGGCTCTAAACCTCCCCACCAAGTCAAGAGGCGCTGCCTCTCGGGCAGGGCTGGTGGTAGTGCTCCCTCCCCTTTGTCTGGTGGGGTCTCTCAGAGGTACTCAGTGCGGTACTCTTATGGGAGATCTTGTGGTCTTCTAAGAGACAGCACCGGGTAGTCACGGCCCTCTTGGAAAACAGAGGTCCCTCCTCCCTTGGTACAGCAAGGTTGCATGCTGCTCTCCGGGCTTGGCTGCTATTGTACATGGATAAATACAACACTAGGACCACATTATCCGGACTGTTACCTAGAGATAAAAAGAATTAAAGCAGGGGAACACAAGAAGCTTAAAAACAGGCCTGCCCTTGACTTGTGCAATATATTTCAACAGACCCATAAAAAGATCAGGGAATTCACTCAAGCATGAATAGTTACAAGCATAAAAGAATGGCAGTATTATATTTATTATTAAAGCCCTTTTAAAGTCCCCTTATTGCAGATGGATTCTGAGCCTCTGGGGAAAGTCGGGGACAGGATATTTAGCAAAAATGTTATTAAAAATAGAAATTGTTTCCCATGACTTAACCTTATTGCCTAGGGGGAAATCACTTAGGTGATGTTATTGGAGAGCATGCAGTTATGAGACCATGATTGCTATGGAAGACTACGCACAAGGTTTCATCGAGCCCACGTGTCTTAAACCAACCTCCAATCCCTTCTTCAGCTCTTAGCTGCCAGGAGGTGCTACCGGGGGTCGAAGCGGTCCACGCTGTGCGGTGCGATGAGCAGAGGGCACGCGGGGCTGTCGGCAGGGCGTGATGAATGTAATTCATCGCATCTTCACTCAGCAATCGATCACTGGGGTTGTCATCGTCGTGTGTCAAGCCTGCAGCTCCAGGATGCACCAAGCCTCCGGAGGAGCTTGGGACCAGTGGCCAAAGGATGGTGTCGTGGTTTGCTTGCTGCTCTAGTTCCAGCCCAATGTTAATAATATAAAAGCTTTTTTTCCTAACCAAGTTTTCTTCAGGACCTGCAAAAAGGTTCAATTATGACAAATTGGCATTTTCTGACAGAAAACCTCCTCTGCCTCACAGATGTGGCAAAAGGCTGCTTGTCAAAGCAGTGTTAAGTGTGATACCCACCCTGCAAAAATGGTCTCAAGCTCTTTGAGAAATATGGCTCCAGAGGCCACGGAAATGCCAGGGGGACTGCTGAGCTGATCAGATTGTCTCCTGTCTTCCTCCTGGGATACATATCAAGGAAGATGGGCAAATATCAAACATTCATCACAAGCACTTGTCCCTTCATTGACATTGCTGACATTGGTGCAGCAAAACAGTTTTTGATCACTTGAGCTTAATGTCAGTGCAATCATTGCCTGGAATGTAATTTTGTCTTTAAAAAAAAAAATAAGATGGGAAGTAGGATAAAAAATGAGACTCAAAGGTCTCCATGCTTCGGAAAAGCTTGCTCTTAAGTTTTGCTGTAATCATCAGATCTCAGCCAATTCTGTAAACTCCCTCCCCCCAACCTGTATTTGGACATTTTGCTCTTACTTAACGATATTCCATCAATTATGTAACTTCACAGATACTAGAGATCAGTATTAGGGAGTTCAGCTTCATTATTAGTACAGTTATTGTCCTTTGGAGACTGAGCTAATGGCCATTTGTCTTCTTCAATTCAATTAACAACAATCCTCTCTGGACACCACGTAGGTTGCAGTCAGTGACATGCCGCTACATCCCCTCTTCCATCAGGACACGACCCCCACCTCTGCAGACAAGATCTGGCTCCTCTCTCGCCAGCTGCATGCTATACATTTTAGCAGCGCATCAGGAAATGGCACGCTAAATTATCAAAGAACTAAACTGGGCAGGGCTTGAGCCAAGAAAAATCCATTTATCGATGGCCATTCCCCCTCTGAAGTGCTTGAGTAGGTTGACAAGACAGAAACGTGCCTTTCCTGACCAGCCAAGAAGACTCTTCCCAAGGAGGATAAGGTCGCATCTTTCCAGCAGAGGATGAAGTGTAGAAAACAAAGGTTGGGGCCAGACTGAGGGAAGAGTTTCAGCATTTTTGAAGAAAACAGAGCTTACAGCTGCTCTGGTATGTCAGCGTGACCCTTCTGTACAATTGCGGATCGTTGTTCCTTTATCTTCCCCTTACCCCAGCCTCTGCCCTATGAATGCTCTTGCACTGAGTTCAAGGAGCCCCAAGCAGGAGCTGATAAAACCAAGTGTTGTGGTTTAACTTTCCTGACTGAACCCAGGACACCAAGCACGTTCCTCCATGACGTTGCTGCACGTCACTCAGCATGTGAATAACCCCCTCACTTCTGCAGAGCAATGGCTTGTCTTTGCGTCCACATCCCTTTCCACTTCCAACTCCCTAAGAGCTTGCACCTCTACCCAGGTGTTTGCAGGAGTGGTGCTGGGTCAGTTTTAGAGTGTTTTGGGCTCACTTGGAGTCAGGGCTGAGACTCTCTTGCTCCACGTGGCCACTGAGACAAGAGCCACCGACCTCAGAGGCTTTCACGGCTGGCGACCGAAGCCTTGCAAGCAGAGGGAGACGCGGGTGAGCCCGGCACACCACGTTGCTCTCCAGCAATCCCCAGGCAAGCTCTGCAGCGGCATGTGGTGTGCAAAGGTCAGAGGCCAGCCCGCTGCCATAAATAAGACACCCTCAGCTCCTGGCATGGTTTCAATGGAAAGCATTAATTGCTGGCAAATTGCTCTGTTAGCAATTCAACCTGACAAATGTTTTATTAGAACAAAGCTTACACTGAGAAGGTGTGAGATCGGTTATAATTTATGGGTGCAGAGAGCACTAGACTTGTGGGAGTGGGCAGGAAAGCTAAGGAGTCCCCTCACCAACCACAGCCTGCAAACTTTTCATGAGAACTACCAGTGCAGATAGAAACAATGGCTGTGAGCTAGAATATGTCCTTGTGGGTGGGGTGTTTCCTTTGAAGTTTGTACCATGCCACCAGGCAACTTGACCATGCAGCTGATCTGGCTGACCACTCCCCAGTGATGATACCAGCACCTCATGGTCGCCTCCCCTGGGCTTGATCCCTAGAAGGTCCACCAAAAAAAAGTGTTCTGTTAGTTACCGTGTCCTTCTGCTTTAACAAAAGCAAAATCCACCCACCCTGCCCCTGGAACAAGCGCAGCCCTGCGCTGCTGCTGCTGTAACAGTGATGGGATCACTGAGACGTAGCAAGATTTATCACTTTCTTCCAAAGAACGATTGCCTGCTTGGTGTCCTCAGTAAATAATGTTCTGCCTGCATCATCTGGGGACATCATTAACCAGGAGACAGTGACACCACTTAGCCTTTCACAGGCTCCCTCAGCTCCCCGAGATGTACGGTTACTCAACGACTCCTTTCAGGGATGAGGTGAGGATGTGATGATAAAATTCACACATGGGAATAAAGAACACAGCACAGCTCAGGCTTTGATGCTGTGCAGGAGGCAATGCAATACCGAGGAGCACCTATGAACACCTCCTTAATTCACTTGCACTTGCAGCATGGCCTTTACCAGAAACCTACAGTAAGCCTGGGCTAGTTGGGCCACTTTGGCTTCAGCAGGGTTATGAGGGTAGCAAGTCACAGACCCCAGCTGCTGGGCACATCAGGCTGTTTCCCAATTCTCATCCACAGCCATGATCCTCTAGCTGGGTTGTAGACAAGCAGTGCTCTTTCCACTGAGTGCCCGGGATCTCCTCCCTTCCCCATCCACAGGCTTCTCAGCTACTTCTTCCAGGCAAGGCCCTGATAGCTCGATCCCCAAGCATGTCAAGTGCTCAAGACTGACTCATCTGGTGCTGCCTCCTCACTATGCTTAATAGCTCCTGACTGCTCCTTCACTATGTCTAGGACTGAAACACTGGATTTATTAATGCATTTTTAATTAGCAAACTCAATCTCCAAGGGAAGGTGTCTTGCATCTTAATGACCTTTGCTTTGAACCTCTGCCAGAGAGAGCTTTATACCATAAACCTCTATCTGCAACCAAGTTTTCTGATGACCCTTAACTCATAAGCTCAGCAGCCAGGGTAGGGGAGGGACATAGGGGTGAGGAATTTACTAGGTGGACATAGTTCCAAGCTCAAGCTGCTGGGAAGTTCTAAGACACTCATCTGAGTATGAAAAAGTCACAGCAAGCTCACAAAGCCTCTTCACAGTTAAAGAAGTGCTGTCGGAAAAGCTTGCCGGAGCACAGAAATGAGGTTCAGATGGTCCCAGGGGCTGGAGAGGTCTGCCTAAAGCGTGCTGGGGACAGGCAGGGGACTGGAGCCAGCCTGACTGCACACACCAGTCCTCTTGTTCTCAGCGACAAGGGAAGGACCACAGTTATTTTTCCTTGGAGCCTTGTTGGGGCTGGTTCATAACCCAATTCCACACTGCGTCTCTCCAGGAGGTGCCTTTTTGCAAGCCATATCTTTCCAGATCAGCTTGTAGTATTAGGGGCAGCATAAAGACCTGTTTTTTCCTAGGAGTTAGTGACATTTTAATCAACTCTTCCGGATAGAGTTACACATTTAAAAGTTATGCTGTTTCCTTCAGATTTCCCCAGGCATTTCATGGTTTCAGCATGGTTTCAACATTTCCTGTAAACCTCCAGTTCCAGATCTCATTTCAAACCAGCCGTTACAATTGAGCTGTTCTGAGCTGATCGATGCTGCAGGAGCCCACGGTCCTTAGCTCCATGTCAGAATCCATTTCCCACCTCTGGGAGGAGCAAGGGTTGAACCCATTTCCTCCTCTCCCCTGCTTTGGGAAGGGTGGGGGAACTGTCAACAGCTTCGTGGTTTATTACCCACACAGCTCTATAGATCCATACCTTCCAAATGTGCTGCGTGCCCAGTGCCAGCTGCTGTTCCTCAGTTTTCTGGCTTCTCTGCCACACAAGCTGTTAGTGATGCCATTTGTCTCCATCCTCCCCTGAAAGGCACATCCCAATGGTAAAGGATTACCAGCAGTGGCTGTTTCCCTGCCCTCACCGACACGCAGCCTCATCCTCCCTAGAACCGAGTAACTCCATCTCCAGAGGAGCAGGAGGACCTAGCATGAAAATACTTTCAGAGCGTAACAGATGCTAAATATTCAGGCAGCTATTGGTTTGCAGCGCTGCGCTACATATGCGGGAGGTATTTATGCTCCATTGAGTCTCCTGATGAGCATCCCATTCTCAGCTCCTTTGGGTCACCGTTCAGAGGCAGAAGCACCCCAGAACTAAGCAGTGCTGATGCAAACATCAGCAGTAATCACTGCACTAGAAATACATATGCAAGGCTTCTTCCCACAGCAGGACATGTATTAATCCTTTCCAACTTCTCCACCTACCCACATCCTCATCCCTCTGGGCAGCAGCAAGATGTGAGTTCACCTTGCTATAGGCCCATGGTCTTCCCTTTGCCATGCCCCAGGCGCCCGGCACCCCCAGCCAGACTGCCTGCTGTTCAGTAATTCCTCCTTGAGCCTGCTGCGAGGACCGCTTCACTGCCTTAAGCTGTACTCTGAGGGACTCGGGAAGCAGCTTAAGCAATGTTGCATGACTCAGTCCTCCCCCTTAGCTCTCCCCTCTTAGAAGAAAATCATCAACCTCCTGCAAGGTCTCTCGCATGGTCCTGCAGCGCTTCAGCTCCACTGCAGCAAAGAGCATCTGCACTCCATGTGGTGCTACCTTGCTGGTACCTAGAGTTTGCCAAAACTGGGGCTGTGGCTGAAGACCAAAATCAGGATTGTCATGCTGCTGTTCCTCCTGGGAAACCCCTCAGCTGCACAAAAGTGTTTCCTGAGTTGAGGTCAAGAGGTGTGCAGCTCGAAGTGGCAAGAGATGAAGCCCCAGGAGGCTGCCCCGTAGCCTGGCCACGTTCTTCTCCCTGTTGCCTCGCTCACACAGTTCCTAGCAGAGCTCTCTCACCTGCACCAACTCTTTTGGCTTGGTGCCAGCCAACCTTCCCTCCCACGTGAGGTTTTGGGCACAGCCACCACGACAATGTCTCAGAGGCTCAGTGCAGAGAGGCTTGGGCCACGTTTCCAAAGCTGCTGTGATTTGCTTTGTAAGAATTCCTTGCCACCACCACTACAAGCATTTCGATGGGTCATGCACTGCCCCACTCCCTGCTAGTTGCCCAGTTCTTATTAGGTGGAGAGACACAGTAGGCCAGCTTTTTGGGAAAAGATGGGCTCATTAAAAGAGAGCAGGTTTCGGAAGCCTTTTCTCTCCCTTCTTCCTCCAGACAAGACAGAAGAATCATTTCTCGCAGCTCGATTTCCTGGGCTGCTTTCACAATCCCTTATCAACCATGCAGACCTGCTATTGCTACCTGTCATTCCTCTACCTTACCCTTTGCAGTAATCAGCCGAATTAGTCAGCCCCACTCCTGAAAGTGGTACAAGGTGTAGGGTCCCTGCACAGTGTGGCCAGAGGCCATACCCCCAACGGGACTGGGAACTGTGCGGGGCAAGGCCAGGGTCCAGAGACACCTTGCGTCTCCCCGTAAAACGTGAATGGCACATGCTGCAAAGGCAGCATTTCAAAGCCTCTGCGAGGGAGCCATTCATTATGTCACTTCTCCCTTAACACAGCCTCTGCTGTCCTGCATCCCCAAGCGCCAATATCCAGCGGTTTTTCTAATCCAATTTATCACCGGGTTGTTTCACCCAAGTCAGCAGATGCCCCTCTGCTCAGGTTACTGACGGATCGATTTCCATCGAGGCCTCAGCGATGCCGCTTGCCAGGTCTCCGAGTTTCAATTCCCCTCCTGTCTCAGCGAGATGTGGTAACAGGTAGGGCAAAGCCCAGCGAATAGCAAGTGACAGGGGCAGCCAAGCGCCCTGCAAGGGGTTGCTGTCTGGCTGAAGGGTTGTAAGGGATGCAAGGAGAGCACCTGTGAGCTGTGCACATTCCTTGGAGCAGCCTGCACTCACCCACTCTGACCCCAGCAGCACAGGGAGAGACTGCAAAGACCAGACTGTGGGACAGGGGCCTGAAAGCAGAGGCAGATCACAGCAGGTCAGTGATGCTGGCTTAGAGGGGCATGTGGAACCTCACAAGCGGCACCGAGCGAGTCCTGCACGTGCAGCTCCGGCCCAGCGACTTCTGGTGCACAGGGGCGAGGGCTGCAAAGGGAGGCAGCAACACAGGGCTGTCAGGAGAGCTGTATTGCAGGCAGCACATTTACTTCCCATTCCTGTCCGTGCTGCTTGACCATTTTTCCTTGAAACAGGCAGTTTCTGCTTCTGCCTAATCCGTACTGGAAGCAGGAGAAGCACAGGCCTCCCACTGCACCTGGGAGCTTGCAATAATCATCTGATCACACACTGCCCACCTTCAGAGTGCAGCACACACCTCCACCCCTGCTCGAAAACCAACAGGCAGCCATGCACATAGAGCAGAGGGTATGATGTGCCCTGAGCACTGACATACAGCTTTGCTGATGAAGGCACCTGCCCTTCTTCAGCCGCCTGCACACTTGGGTCTCTGCGTGATGCCGCTTGGGTTTGGTACCGCAACATCCGGCCTCCAGCTCTGCCCGCCTGCAGCGGCTTGTGCTCAAGCTGGACCCCTGCTTTAACGACAGTGCTCCCAGTTTTGAGCTGTGGGGCAGGAGCTATGCCCCTTCACCCCACAGCTTCCTGAATTAAGCTGAATCCAGCTCTTGCAGCAATCCCAGCTCTTGTGGCCCCATTCAATGCAAAATGGAGGTTAAGGTCATCTCACTCACAAGAATGAGGCTCACAGTGAAACACTTCAGTGAGTTTAAGGCTGGATTTGCTGCATCCTTCTTCCATTCTGGAAGGTGAAACGTGTTCAGTGAGACCCGGGGGAACCATTGAGCTCCCCTTCTGTCACTACATGGAAAACATGACAGGGTGGTACTGGGATTTAACTGTCCGGACAAATAATGAGGACATTTAGCACTTTCCCCCCTTCCCCTTTGAGAGTAGGACACAACAATATGGTAGGCATTTCTGAGGAGGAAAATAACTGGGGGTCACAACCTCACAGTTCTCCCACTCAGGGTCCTTAATGGATTTCTTCCCACCACGGTCATCGTCCTGTACATGATGTTAGTCCCAGCTCTGTTTTCTCAACCCACATGAGTGTTTGCTGAATTCTCAATTAGATACAAAACCTCTTAAGGAGTGAAACAAAGCTCCCAGAAGTGGTTTTATGGCATCCAAGACACAAAGTCCTCTTCCTCAAAAGCACTCTCCTGACAAATACTCGTTCCCTAGCTATCCAAATGCCTTTCCAAACCAAAGCCGCAGCTGTAAGAGGTGACCTGGAGAGAAGACTGGCTTCATATCCCACTTTGCTGCCCTGCTTGGAGAAGACTTTCAAGGAAACCAAATGCAAACTTCTATTTGTTTTCCCCCTCCTGTGATGAAAAGCTCCTAACTGTTGGGGAGGTGGCTATGCGGAGGGGCAGGATACCACATGGGTGGGAGAGATCTAATCATCCTTACCAAGGAGGAGGGGCAAAAGAAACAGTATTAGTAAGGTTTCCCATCTTAGTCTCCTTGTTTAAGGAACAAAGCACTCACGTCCAAATGAGAATAGCAACAGGAAAGTGGAGGTAAGGGGACAAAAGTTAAAGCAGTGTCATTGGAAAGACTGGGACAGACTTCATCAGACCCATGCTAGAATTGCCACCTATCAGCAAAATCCGTTGAGATAAAGAGCTTTAGTTATGCATTGTCATGGTGTATTAAATAAAGGTGTCTGCCCTCGAGCCCTTGTTCCTCAAGCCCTTCACCCTGCTCCCCTTGGGAGGGGTGAGCATGCATCATTAGAATGGCACACCAGCCTCAGACCCAAAGGGTCACGCTACCCAGAGTTGGTGAGCTCAGCAGAGTATAAGCAAACTCTGTTGAGATGCATCAGAGTGACAGTTAAGGTCTTTGCCCTTTCCATTAGCTTTATTTTAATTTGAAGCCGCACTGTTCATTACTTCCATTATATCCAGTCTCAGCTGGCTGGCACAATGCTTTATATCACTGATGACTTTGGGCAAGAGCCTGCTGCTCTGGTCTCTGGGGTCCCGGCTGCACGCATGTCACAGCAACATACTGGCCAGAAGTGACACCTGGGCACTGGATTTTGCACATGCAAATGTCATGGGTCTTCTAGGACATTGCTCTACTCTTCCACCACACCAAAACATACTCCTCCCTGTAGCAAGAGACAGCTGTGGGACTGGGCAGACTCAGGGAGAGTCCACACTGTTCCCGTTCCCTTGCCACAGAACTGCTTTAATTTACCTAAGAATGGATCCAGTGTGATGTGCATAGTCAGGAGTCAAGTCAAGTTTGCTAGCAGAGAAGTTTCCAAGTGTCACCTCAGCTTCTGGAAGCTTATACAACCTGATGTTAGCCTACAAGTAGCCCAAGGCCAGAGGCTTCAGATGACAGAAAGCAGCTGCTGGCTACAGGAATGAGCTAGAGAAGCTGGAGCACCACTGATTGGACTGGAGTCCCTAAGCTCAGAGCTTGTGCCCAACTTGCCACAGTTTCTGGAAAACCTCAGAGGAGTTACTTGGATCAGGAGCAATATGATCCTCAGCCCCTACCATAATGTTGGGGTTTTCTCCCCAACACTCCCCATCAAAGGGATGCTGGGAGAGAGCTGGAAATGTAGATATTTTTTCAGCTGGCTTTCTCCATACATTTAAGCACCTGCTCCCACCTCTCCCTGTAGCTTCTCCTGGGAAGGCAGCCTGGGCAGACAGTCCCTGGGCTGCTCAGGATTGCAGAGAAATCACCGCAGCAGGCAAAAGCCAAACCAGGAGCCTCCTCTCATTAGCTACAGCACACAGGCTCGTGCTCTGCTTATCTGAAGGGTCATTTTCCACATGGTTCAGTGCTGGAGCTGGAGAGCCCTTCCAAAAACAGGATTTGGAAGCCCTGCCTCAAGCTAGGAAGCTGCTAGAGAGGACAAATGCACAGTACTGCACAAGTGAGGAGGAAGCTGGTGACAAAGTTGGACATTTGTTTCAAGACAGGTTGATCTAAGATCTTCTATCCTTCAGTATAAAGGAGGAAGGCTTGAAATATAATCTTTCTTTGGTTAAAAAATGCTAGTCTGCAGCTCCTGACATTTCTAGTCCATATATTTACAAAGATCCTTGAACAGAGACAGAACAATTTGCTGGGATGAACATCCCCAAAACCAAAGCAGCAGGTCTCCTCACAGAAGGCCCCTTAACATGCCCTCCACATCCACCAAAGGCCGTTGCCTTGGACTTCCACTCATGTGGGACCCAAAGGAGCTTAACAAATGCAAAAAGATTGTTAGCCTAGAGAGCCAAGACAAAGCAGCAGCCAGGGGAGAATGAAGCAGGGAGCAAGAAGAGGCCTCTTCAGCGTGACAAGGATCTTCGATTGCCGCAAGTGCGGCTCAGCCATGAAAGTATCCACACAAGCCAAGCACGGAGAGCTTATCTGCATCTCGGAGCCTTGTCAGCCAGGAAAATCCTGGTCTCGCTGCATTCTGCAGCAAGCCATTAGTGCTGGGAGAGCTCAGCTCCCCATCACACATGGCATTTCCCTTTCACCATGGGATGGCAGAGCTGGACATGGCTGGGCAGGGCACCTGGGCTGCAAGACTTGCAGGGGTGTGGAACAGTGGTGCAGACCTCCAGGGAGCACTTTCCCCCAACACTCAGGAGAGACCGAAGTTTAAGTCCTAAAGCCACTGAATGAGAAAGGATCCTCACTGCAGAGGGTGTCTCTGCTCCAGATCAGCTCTACTGGAGCAATCCGATAGAAAAGCAGGAACAGAAGCTGAGAAGAGCTTTTGACAAGTCCTACCCAATATGGAGTCCTACCACACAGGAACAGCCACAGAGGGCTTAAAAATGTACAACTGGAATCAAAATAAAACCCAAGATGTTCATTCCCAGGTTCCTGCATTGTGCCAACGCAGCTGCACGGATGGGCGGACTGTGAGGTGGTAAAGGTTGCTCAGCAGACTCTGGGTGCCTGCGCCAGGTCTGCCCATGGTGTCCTGGAGCAAAAGTCCCACATTTGGGTCTCCTGGTGGGGTGTGTAGCCCTTCCAAGCAAGCCACACCGACTGCCCAGCGCTGTAGGAGGCTGGGCAGATAGAAGAGCCACTGATGCTCCTCAGAGAGGAGGCTGAGAGCTGTTTTGAACAGAACTAAACAGGGAATTTATAGATCAATGTATGTGTCTGCCAAGAACAGGCTTGAAAAACAGCCTGGTTTAGTAAAACTTGCAGTAACTTTTGAGGGCAGATCAGTTATACTGAAGTAGTTGACAATTAAAAGAGAATTCTCAAGCAACTATTTTTCATCAAAATTGCTTTTCAGACCCTCAATTCAGGCACATGATACGCACTCATCAATAAGGTTACATATTACCTTGTAAACTACATTTACAGATTCGTCCCCATCCCACCAATACTGCTATTTAAGTACAGACCCCCCAGCCAGGAAAGCACTAAAACAGCTTCTGAAATCACACAGATAACAAGGAAAATCCTAGCAGTCGGTGTTAAAAGGTTTTGTGTTGCGGTAAACAATATATTTTTGTTTTGGTTTAATATTAATGTATTTATATATTGTTAGTACAATTTGTTGAAGCTATTCCCTTGCTTGAAAAAGCCTGGGTTTAGCAAATATTGGCTGGTTAACTATGTTGTTACTTAGCAACCCTAATTGGATTTCAAATTGGAGATTTTGTTTTGGAAATATTACCTGTATCACTTAGCACTGTGAAATAAGTTCCTACCTTCATCATGCAGATAAACCCAATCAGCATTCCTCAATTCACAGGGGTTTAATCTTGTTTACATGCTTCTAAGACAAGAACTGACACCTTCCCTCCTCCCCCAGCCAAGACCTGCAATCTTTCACTGGTAGTTGGAAATCCAAGACCAACACAAGCTCCTGCTGCAGACACCAGCTCAAGTGGCCTCCATGGCAGCCCCATAGCCACACTGACCCTATCCCCAGGCTGGGTGGCAGTCCTGCAAGCTTGGTATGTTCCAGCTCAGCTGCTGGGCACATCAGAGGTGGTTCCAGACCAGACAAATGGGGCTTAAATGTAGCTGCTGGGCCACTGACAAAGGGTGCATGGGTAGAGACCTCAGCTGAGGGTGGTCAGGGCAGTGAAGGTGTACCCAGGGCCCTGGCATCATGGCTGCTTTGTTGGGCCCCTGCTTGCCTGCTACAATCCACCAGCCACTCCATACCCATCCAGATGGCCAAGACAGGCACGGAGACCTTCTATTGTAGCCCACAAAAGGACATTAGTTCCAGCAGCTTGGGACCTCTGACCAAGACTTCTCATAGGTTCTGTGGCTTGGGTGCACCATCGTCACCTATCCGTCCAGCTGAAGATCTCCTCCAGCTGAGCCCAAAGGCAGCAGGATGACTGCACACAGCTGGGATGTGAGGAAGAAAGCTTGGCAAGTGCTTCCTCCAAGAGCAAGCAAGGAATCATGCTGGCGTTAGTTGGAGGCAAGGACAAGCTGACCAGGACTTGGCCGAGGCACGTGCACATTGCCACTGCACTGCTGTCTGGCCCACTGCTATATGAGATGGGGCTGGGGAGAAGGAAAGGGAGCACTGAATGAAGTGCTTTGCTGCATCCCATCAGCCCAGTGCATCTGCTGCTGGAGGTACCAGCCCACGAGATGAAGCTGGCAGGGGTGTGGAAGATGGGGTGGACTTCCTTTTCCACAGTCCTCCTCTCCTCTTTCACTGTGTTCTTCTGAGGCAGTGGGGGTAGGAGGGCTCTCTCAGCCTGACACCTCAGTGGGCAGATTTATGGGGTGAGCAAGAGGCAGACTGAGCTGCAGATAAACTTCCTGCTTTCTCTGGAGGCAATGCCTCGACTGAGGTATGCCCAAGGGTGCTGCTCATCTACCAGCAGCTCAAAGCCTCCGAGCAGAGATGGGGAACCACCGAGCAAGGCAAACTGCAGTGTGAATTCCAGCAAACTTTTCCACATCTGTGGAGCTTTATTTCTGGTGGAAGGCAGCTGATGTTATGCCACTTAGTGACACTAAACGGGTAAGCCAAGCATTAAGCCAATTACAGCCTACAAATCGTTGCACAGCAGTGCAATGCTTTGACTTCAGCCATGGGCCAGTGACCACAGGGACCAGCAGGGAATGAGCATCGATCAGTGCCTAGGGCCCCACGACAGCCCTGCTACCCCCCAGCTGCTGCCCACTCAACAGCAGGGAGCACTCCTTGTCCCTGTTGCTGCCCACGCAATAGTGGGGAGCACTCTGGGTCCTCCCGCCTGCCTGCACCTCAGCCCCTGCTATGACACTGCAATCCACAGAAGAGCTCCGAAAGGTCGGCAAAGAAGACGGGAGGCACAGAAGGGAGTTAGGTCCTATAGGAACCAGGCATTTTAGGTTGTGCTGCACAGGGGTTGTCTACCTGCCATTGCAAGAAGGGTTCATTCTGGCCAGATGGTTTCTTATGAAGCCCTTTATCTCCAGAGATGCGACGGGTGAGGGAGCTGCACAATTAAAGAGAGATGCTGACGTCCTTGTGCAGCACAGAGAAAGGAGAGGCAACTACAGGGAAGTGTCAGCCTGCAAACTAGGCTTTTTATGCTCTAAAGATGTTAATCTCCATTTTGAGGAGGGATAAAGCAGTATTCTCCCTCTGGGGTCCTCAGCGCCATGCAATGGGACAAGGCCAGTCCCCATCATGGCAGATGCCACAGTCTGAGCACTGGCAGAACTGCCCCTGTTCGATGGGTCGTACAAATACAGCCTGCTCACGTACCTGCACCTCCTTCCTTCCTTCCTCCTTACATAGGGATCCTGGACTTTAGCAACATGGCCAGACTGAATTGTAAGCAGATGGGCTTGACCCCAGCCCCAACTGGGTTTTCCTTGTAGGGAA